>NW_026252392.1:0-149935 GCF_025094135.1 Mucor mucedo | reverse complement strand
TCCTCCCAAAAAATAGTTGTTATGGACGAATTTCTTGATACAGACTAACAGCAATTGAATCTATTTAAAAAAATTAGAAATGGCTTCTTTTTTATTTTAAGTGTATCATCCGTACCTTTTATGCACGAACATAATAAGACCCGAAAAAGGGCACTAGCCGACCTTGGGAAGCTAAAGAATATTTTTTTTTAGCACAAAAGTAATAGAGCAAGAAAAAAAATTGGGTACCTTTTTAAAAAAACATGTCCGCGACGCGTCAGCCAAGTGTAAGCAACATGGGCAGCATTCTATTTAGGACTTGGGTTACAGCGTCTTTCAAAAGGAAAAAAGATTGGTAGTTCAGTAAATTAAGGAGCTTAGCAACCAGAGAGAAAGACACTTTCCTACATTTATAAAAAAAAAAAGAAAAGGAATGAATGAGTTGAAAGAATAACAACAGCTTTTATTTCTCTTACTTTATTTCAACGATGCTTCCCATACAGAGAATATGTTTGCATTAGACACTAGAATAGAGAATGTTATTTGAATGAAGAAGTATATAAAAAGTTTAAGCTTACCACTTATTAAAAATTATAATCATATGGGAAAAAAGTGTTAAGAAAAAAAAGAAAAAGGAAAATAAACAAAAAAGACAAAAGTCTACCCTAAAAATGAAAAAAAAAAGTTTGTTTTGATGGGAACCTGTCATTTTGCTTAATTAGGCAACCCCACATTTAAGAAAATGAGTCACGCACGGCTGTAGGTAGTACATGAACTTCCGCCTAAGCCCAAACAGAAATTCTTACCGACTGCGGTAAAAGCATCATATTTTTATAGAATCGTCTCGGGTAAATATCTAGCTGCTATACAGTTCTAGGTTGTTTTACAGGAAGTTAAACCAAGAGTATTTTAAGAAAAAAAAAAAGGAAAATAAGGTCCTTAAATGCTTCTCTTTAGTGGAATTCTTATTGGATAGATATTAAGAGAACAAAATACATGAAACTTTTTATAAGCTTTTCTTAGGTGGAATTTTTATGGTGTAAGCACCAAATTACCACAGAAGGGTGAAGAAAAAGCAAAGACGTTTATTGAAATAAAAGCATTCCGATTTATTCAGGACAGAAAAATAAAATAAAAGACGATTGTGAAATCCAGGAAGTTGTTTTAAAGTTTATGAAGGACGCAACGACTTCCTTAAAAAGTTTGTTTTTGTACCCGCTACCATCCAGAAAGATTTAGTTTTTTTGTTTTTTTTTTTATATACGGTACATATTTAACTTGATATATATATATATATATATATAAAAATTGCAAGCAAACGACTTGAAGAAAAAGATTTGCAATAAACAATACAAACAGATACCAAAGAAAAAAAAATATCTTTGACGTTGACGTTAACATTTTTTTTAACGCACTCGCTTTAGCCTCCCAAGTTACGACATCATTTTGATTATTGAATATAGACTTATGTAGGGTTGCCCTGGTTACTAGCTTGCTTTTAGTGAAAGCTGTATTTTACAACATATGAGCTATTAAAAAAATATCAAACCATTGAAGAGGAAAAAAGAATTTCCGAAAATATACCAACCTGAGTGGACCAGATGGTGGACACGGAAGGTGGTGGACAGCGGAGTTGGTCCACCAAAATCAAGTAATTTCTCGTCCAAGCACTGAAAAAAATAATTGTGGGTTACTTCTCAGGCTATTTGGTCCACCTTTGTCCCACCTGGTCCACCAAAATCAAGTAATTTCTCGTCCAAGCACTGAAAAAAAATAATTGTGGCTTACTTCTCAGGTTATTTGGTCCACCTTTGTCCCACCTGGTCCACCATCTGACATTAAAATCCTTCCAACATATGTGTCTGAGACAAAGGTACATGAGCTTCCTTTTATTTAAATAACTAAATAAAATTGATTGATTTTAAATAAATGTCAAATCATCTTATAGTTCAGATAAAATGTTATTCTATATCGTATCAAGAAACTTTTCATTAAATAGGTTATCAAGTAAGATTGTTTTATTATTTAAAAATTGAACATTTTAATGTTTGTTCTTCAGGTTAAAGCTTAACATTGACAAATAAAGCAATTTGACATGTATTATTTGATGCCACTTAACAAATAAAGAACTAAATAATATTTCAGTTTCATCGGAACAGTATCCAGCATCAACAATGACCAGTTAGGTTGATCAGTTAAGATTTTCTAAACAAAGAAGAGGTTGCTAAACTCCTTTACTATTTGTTCAAGGTTCTTGTACATATAAGCTTTACGTGTTTATAGTGTTAGTCCCGAAAACGATTCGTGACATACATCTTGTTTACTGAGTGCTAACGGCTACGTTGTGTAAATGAACTGTAGTCGAAGTAGACGTAAACGGGTTAGTTATTCCTGATTCAACTGTAGCCACTTCTTACCAATTCATACTTGAACTGGAGTTAATTTGTCCATGTCTTTTTAGGAATTAACGCAAAGACCTAACTTTTGCTTTGCAGATAAAAAAAGTCTCGTTGAGTTGAATTCAGCTGCTTAATCTTGGTGTCCCTCCTTTTATAAAAACCAGTAATTACTTAAGTGTAAGGTATACATCGTCTCGTTTCTTTTTCTGGCCAGACATTATTATTGCTTTAAGTTTATGGGGGGTTATTATGTACGAACAGAGGTTGATTTTAATGTAAAAAAAAAGAAAAAAAGTAAAAAAAAACATTATAAAAGAGCAGGTAGGACAATTTTTTATTATACTGGCAAGTAAGCTTGTGCGCTTAAGCAGTGACTCTCCACCGGTGCTCAATGAATTAAGCAGGCAGTGAGACTCGGGGTCAAATACCGCTGAAATTGCTTTTTTTCTGTCCCCGCTCACGCGTTCCTATTTTTTTTTTTTTTTCTCAGTAGCTGAATTCCCAAGACTACTCACGGGTTTAGAAAAAAGAATACACCCGGTTTTTTCTTTGATGAAGCAGTCAACCATCAAGTTCTCATGGTGACCACACTGAAAAGCAACCGATCAAGGTTAAGCCTAGCGACAGCCATGGGTTGTACAGAAGCACAATACTTAAATATAAACAAGGTTCGATTGTTTGCTGTTAAGGCTTAAAAAAAAAGGAAACCAACTCGGCTGTATTTTATGTAGCTGATACAATGATGAAGGACGTAAAGGACAAGAAGACTTTAAAGACCCTGTTTCTCTCTCTTGATAATCAGACTGATAATACCATAAGAAAAAAAAAAAAAAAAAAAAAAAAAGCATGATTAACAAAGGACATGGTAGACGATGTAAAGGCAACGACACTCTCTTTCCCCTCAGTATTTATACACACAAACTCTGTATTTGGTGATGAATACATGTGTCAAATTAAATGAATTCCCAACATCGTCACGTATGATTTTTGCTTTTTTTTTTGTGATACACAAATTGGCTTACACCGGATAGTTTGACTATAAACATCCCTGTTGCTCCTTTGTGGCGTGTAATTTACTATTCTATTATACTACTTTACCACCAAATTCCCGTGTATGTTTTCCATTCCCTCCATCCACTAAATTAAAAGCGACCCATTTTTATTGTTCTTACATCACGATAAATTAATACGGAATCCATCGGTCATAATCACCAAGTGATCTTTAAAGAGATAAATAAACTTCCAGATAACATGATAAAATAAATTCATGCCATCTTCCACGAGTGTATATATAAAAGTCTAGTCTTCTGCTTCAGCCATATGCATGATTTAGTAATAAATTGATGTATGGGTAGCTCTCATGTTATAGGGTTTACATCCAGGATTGAGATCGATCTTTAATTAGAAGGGCTTTATAAAAGAGTAAGTATCACAATCTCATTTAACACAAAGAATAACTCACCTCCAATGATTTATATCTTGACAACCTACTAGTGTGTATATGTCTGTTGATCACACATAATTCAAGTTTAAATATGTCAAAGAGGTGCTACGGCCAAAGTTTTGCAGGAATTTCAAATCTTTCTTTGCTTTGCTTATGTTGTTGTTGTGTAGCTGTCCATCCAGTGTCGATATTATGTTCTTTAAGCACTACCCATCATGCGTAGTGGTGGATAAATACAAAGGAGAGGAACAAATTACGTCGATTTAACACATACTGATTGATGAACGTCGTTATCCATGGGAACGGAAAAGGTATTGGTGCATTTTCTTTCCTTTGTCGGTCTTATCCTTTGTTGAATTTACGCTTGTTGAATATCTTCTTGGTGAATGTTTAAAAATGAGCACCTAGAACTTTCTCCAAATACTGAAAAGGTGGAATATACCACCTGAAGTGCGGGTGTAGCTGAAGCTGTTTCACGTCATCAAGTCGGACATGCATATTTATCGACCATAGCATAAAGATTACTAGGCTAGAAATTCAACGCTGACTTTCCTTCTATTTTTGAGCACTGCGCAAAAAACCGCTGAGGAATGGCCATCATCCCAAGAGAACGTGCCAGATCTATTTACGAACAGCACTAGTGTACGGTTGCAGTTTTCGTTTCTATGGTAGACAGCCAAGTGTCTTGACTCGACAAAGTCCTTCTGCTTTAGCCATTTCTGGGCATAACAAAGATTTTTCAAAAGCTGATAAAATTATTTGAAGACGGCCTGGTGGATGTCCTGTTGTGACTTGACTATTCAAGCGCTAACAAAAAAATAAAAAAATAAAAAAATAAAAAAATAAAACCGCACCTCTTTTATTTTTTTTTTTTTTCCACCTTCTCCCACAATCTCGCAAGAAGAGTGTAAGAAGTTTTCCAAAGTTATGCCACCTTTGAAACCAGGTTAAACAGGTAATTATAGAAGCATGGATGCTCGCTTTTCTTTTTGTTCTAATTTCGTTTTTTACCTTCCCAAGGTTTAAAACATCTTGAGCCGTTTATCAGGTATTTGGCCTTCACTCTGATTTATGTTTAGCCTGTTGATCATACTAGTGGATTAAAACCGTAATAATAAAACCAGCAATTTGATCTTGAGATCAGAAAACTTATAACTGCAACAGATGGTCAACAAACTCTCATGATAGTTACCATCACCTTTGGGAAAGGATCGGCAAACGATAGTTCGGAATTCTAAGCAATTTTTGTGGGTTGTCTATAGACGATCAAGATATTGATGAAATTTCATTGAGGATTATGAAAGAATTGAATGCTGAACTTCACTTTACGAGGTATTTATTTGCAACAAGAAGTACAATAGGTGTAATCGGACAAAGGAGAGCCAGAGAGACAAGATCCGAAAGTATTGGTGAGATCAAAAATACAGCAAATTCAAGAAAAGAAAAACAAAAGGTGGATGCGAGATCAAGTATAACATGAGAAGCATAACACGAGAGGTCAAATGAAAACGACGCATAAGGAATACTTTGTGGATAAGAGTGTAATATACAAGGAAATAGAGGTATGTTTCGGCTTGATGATATGAAGATGACAAAAAATAAAAAAATAAGGTGCTGAAAAGTAATGGAGCTACCAATAAAAATTAAGGTATATGGCTACTGTAAATCTATTTCAAAATGTTTGGGAGATTGATGCGAGAGAATATAAAAGGGTGTAACCTGGAGAGTGCAAATTATGTAAAAAGATTCCTCACAGGGCGTAATTAAGAAAAGTGGCAACAGAATTAAATTTGTATGTAAAAAACGAAAATTTTATTTGTTTTCTTTTCTCTATTTGGTTCACTTAAACTGTGCTTGAGGCGGGGGGGATCTTTCAATTGAAAGTACAAAAGCCCTAATAACTGAATCCAAGTTATGACAATTGCTGTTCTTAATACAAGCAACTTTGACAGGAAGTCAGCAAGCATATTGGTAAAAAAAAGGTAGGGCATTTAATAATACCTGCATAAGATTTTACGATACCGTCATTGTTTTCGTATTCTGTAGGTTTCTTTTCTTTTTATAAAATTTCTCTTCTTCAATGACCAACCAATGTTAAGGTCAAGGTTTTGAAGCTTTCCGTAGACTTTTTATGATGAACACACTGAGTCTCTTCTAAAAACGGCTGGGAAAAAAGTGCTTTGAACGTCAGTTTAACTGGTGTTGTTATCCTTATTGTAGTAAGAGTAAAAAAAAAGGGGGGTGTTTCGCTAAGCAAACAGTGGGCTTATTTTATGTCTTCCCTCCGGGGAGATATTGTGCCGAAAGCTACAGCCAAAGTGAACGTAGTCACAGCCTAGGATCGGAAACCGTTTGGCTGTCCTAAAAGATCACATGCTGTAGTGGCTGTCCCTTAGGCGCCTTACACTCTGTAAAAATAAAACAAACTCTTTTCTCTAGAAATCAAAATAAATATTAAAACTTTTGAAAGTGTCTGCTCCTTTGCCAACATGAACACCCATTGTCACCAAAGAAATCACTACCAGTTTTATTAAAAACTTTCCCCTCGAACACAAGTTTGGGACACTAATTGTCAACGTCAAAAGGACAATTGCAAATATAATTGCCCTTATTTTATTAAAGTAAGAACCTCCAAAAATGAGGGAGGGGGGGGGGGGAATTCTCATACTCAACCTATCGAGAATGAACCTTTACGAGTTCAGTACAGAAAATATTTTTTTGAGCAGTAATGGAAATAAAAAAAAAGCACGCGTCTGACTATGCTACAGGGCATTACAAGTATCACAAAACCCAAGATTAGAGCGTTCCCTTTTTTTTTTCTCTTTCAGTAGCTGAATTATCAAGACTACTCACGGGTTTAGAAAAAGAATGCACCCGGTTTTTTTTATGAAGCAATCAACCATCAAGTTCTCATGGTGACCACACTGAAAAGCAACCGATCAAGGTTAAGCCTAGCGACAGCCATGGGTTGTACAGAAGCACAATACTTAAATATAAACAAGGTTCGATTGTTTGCTGTTAAGGCTTAAAAAAAAAGGAAACCAACTCGGCTGTATTTTATGTAGCTGATACAATGATGAAGGACGTAAAGGACAAGAAGACTTTAAAGACCCTGTTTCTCTCTCTTGATAATCAGACTGATAATACCATAAGAAAAAAAAAAAAAAAAAAAAAAAAAAAAAAAAAAAAAAAAAAAAGCATGATTAACAAAGGACATGGTAGACGATGTAAAGGCAACGACACTCTCTTTCCCCTCAGTATTTATACACACAAACTCTGTATTTGGTGATGAATACATGTGTCAAATTAAATGAATTCCTAACATCGTCACGTATGATTTTTGCTTTTTTTTTTGTGATACACAAATTGGCTTACACCGGATAGTTTGACTATAAACATCCCTGTTGCTCCTTTGTGGCGTGTAATTTACTATTCTCATATACTACTTTACCACCAAATGCCCGTGTATGTTTTCCATTCCCCCCATCCACCAAATTAAGAGCGATCCAATTTTATTGTTCTTATATCACGGCAAATTAATACGGAATCCGTCCGTTGATTAAATGTTCTAATCACCAAATGATCTTTATAGAGATAAATAAACTTCCATATAACATGATGAAATGAATTTATGCCATCTTCTATGAGTATATACAAAAAAAGCCCAGTCTTCTGCTTCAGCCACACGCATGCTTTAGTGATAAATCGATATATGGGTAGCTATCATGTTAATGGGATTATGTCAAGGATTGAGACAGAATTTTGATAGTATCACAATTCCATTTAACACAAAAATAACTCACCTGAAACGATTTACATCTTGACAACCTACTAGTGTGTATGTGCCTGTTGATCACACATAAATCAAGTATAAATATGTTATATAGGTGCTACGGCCAAAGGTTTTGCAGGAACTTCATCCCGATTTAATTTGAACTCATTCAAATCTTTCTTTGCTTTCAATATGTTGTTATTCTGTAGCTGTTCATTTATTGTTGATGTGTGCTGTCTCTGTCTTTTAAGCACTGCCCATCATGCGTAGTGGGGTGGATAAATACAAAGAAAGGGAAAAATTATGTCACTTTAACATATAATAATTGGTGAACGTCGTTATCCATGGGGACGCAAAAGGTATTGGTGCGTTGTATTTCCCTTGCTGGTCTTGCCTTCTGTTGAATCTACGCTTGTTGAATATCTTCTTGGTGAATGACTAAAAATGAGCACCAGAATCTTCTCCAAATACTAAAAAGGTGGAATATTCAACCTGAAATGAAGCTGAAACCGTTTCACGTCATCAAGTCGTACAGGCGTATTTATTGGCCACAGTATAAGGAGTGCCACGGGCTAGAAATTGTACGCTGACTTTCCTTCTATTTTTGTACATTGCGCAATAAACGACTAAGGAATGACCATCGTCCCAAGAGAGCGTACCAGATCTTTTTACGAACAGCATTAGTATACGTTTGCAGTCTTTGTTTCTATGATAGACAGCCAGGTGTCTTAACGCGACAAAGTCCTTCTGCTTTGGACATTTCTGGGTATAACAAAGATTTTTCAACAGCTGAAAAAAAAAAAAAAAAAAAAAAAAACGCATCTCTTTTTTTTTTTTTTTCTCCCCACAAACTCGCTAGAAAAAGTGTAGGAAGCTTTCCATTTTTATGCCACCTTTAAATCCAGGTTAAACAGGTAATTATGCAGGCATGAGGGCTCGCTTTTATTTTTGTTCTAATTTCGTTTTTAGCTTCCCACAGTTTAAATCATCTTGTACCGTTTATCAGGTATTTGACCTTCATTTTGATAAATGTTTGGCCTGCTGGTTTAGACTAAAGGATTAACACCGTGATAATAAAACCAGCAACTGGAAATTGAGATCAGGAAACTTATAACTGCAACGGACGACCAATAAATTCTCATAATATTTGGGAAAGGATCGCCAAACGACAGTTTGGAATTATAGGCAATTGCTGTGGGCTGTCTGTCGACAATGAAGATAATGACAAAATTTCATTGAAGCTTGAAGAATTGAAGGCTGATCTTCACTTTACGAGATTTTTATTTGCAACAAGAAGTACAATAGGTGTAATCGGACAAACGAGAGCCAGAGAGACAAGATCAGAAAGTACTGGTGCGATTAAAAATACAGCAAATCCACGAAAAGAAAAACAGAAGGTGGATACGAGATCAAGTATAACATGAGAAGCATAACACGAGAGGGCAAATGAATACGACGCATAAAGCATACTTTGTGGATAAGGGTGTAGTATACAAGGAAATAGAGGTAAGTTTCGGCTTGATGATATGAGAAGAACAAGAAATAAAAAAATAAGGTGCTGAAAAGTAATGGAGGTACCAATAAAAATAATATATATGACTACTGTAAACAGTTTGAGGGATTGATGCGGGAGAAGATAAAAAGGATGTTGGCCAAAATGGTGTAATCTCGAGAGTGTGAATTATGTTAAAAGCTTCCTCACAGGGTGTACTGTAAAAAAATGGCAACAGATGTAAATCGGTACATAAAGAACAAAGAATTTGTTTGTTTTCTTTTCTCTGTTTGCTTATCTTAAAGTGTGCGTGAGGCGGGAGGGGGATCTTTCAATCGAAAGCACAAAAGCTCTCATAACTTAATGTTATGACAGTTGCTGTTCTTAATACAAGCAATTTTGACAGGAGGTCAGCAAGCATATTGGTAAAAAAAGTTAGAGCATTTAATAGCGCCTACATAAGGCTTTACGATATGGTGATTGTTTTCGTATTCTGTAGGTTTCTTTTCTTTTTATAGAATTTCCCTCCGTCAATGACCAACCAATGTTAAGGTCAAGGTTTTGCAGCTTTTCGTAGACTTTCTATGTTGAACACACTGAGTCTCTTCTAAAAACGGCTGGGAAAAAATTACTTTAAACGTCATATTTAATTGATGTTGTTATCCTCTAGCAAGAGTAAAAAAAAAGATATTTCGCAAAGTGAACTGTGGGCTTATTTTACGCCCTCCCTCCAGGGAGATGTTGGGCCAGAAGTTACACTTAGATACAGCCAAAGTGAGCGTAGTCACAGCCTAGAATCGGAAACCTATTGGCTGTTCCTAAGAGATCACATGCTGTAGTGGCTGTCCCTTAATTGCCTTACACTCTGTAAAAATAAAACAAACTCAATTCTCTAGAAATCAAAATAAATATTGAAACTTCTGAAAGAGTCTGCTGTTTTGCCAACATGAACACCCAATGTCACCAAAGAATTTACTACCAATTTTATTAAAAACTTTTCCCTCGAAAACAACTTTGAGACACTAATTGTCAACGTCAAAAGGACAATTCCAAATACAATTGCCCTTATTATATTAAAGTAAGAACCGCCGAAAATGGAAGGGGGGGGGGTTCTCATACACAACCTATCGAGAATGAATGTTTACGAGCTTAGTACAGAAAATATTCTTTTGAGCAGTAATGGAAACAATAAAAAACTCGCGTCTGACTATGTAACAGGGTATTGAGCAGAAATTCTAAGGTATCACAAAACCCAAAAGAACAAAACTTTGGGGGAGGGGTTTTGTGAGTCTGATAAATTAGTTTTAAAAGATTTATCTCAACTATGAATGACTGACACAATCCAACAGGTAGCATATACGAATTTTATATTTGGTATATTTACAGTGCGTGTAACAGGGCCTCTTGAAAAAATCCAACTCTTTGGGATAGCCAAAAGGTACCCGATCCTAAATGACACAGAAATTTTAAAGTGGCCGTATGTGGAAATCGATGTAATGATCCCGTAAAGAAAGACCATAATGAGATGTCAATAACAATAACATTCATCCTTAAACTGTGTATATCTTGTAGCACACTGTTCAGGGGAAATTGTAGTTCTTAATAAAGGTAGCTGTGGCACCTCATTGTGGCTAATGTAACCTTCACATATTTTCATATTAATGTTATTTTTTAAATGAGTATGCCTTATACTTGTATGAAGGATGATATGAGATCTAGCCTATACATAAAGTAAATGATCGGTATTTAATGTAAAGTATCGATAAAAGATATATTTAGGATTATCAAATTGAAGATTTAAGAAGTGTAGATCGAGTCATATATTAAGTATATAGCCTCAATCACGACACTGTACCTGTGTCTATCATTGTGCCTGATTTTTTCTTTTTAGTATTTCGGGTCTGTGATGGACGTTCTGATGTAAATGATGAACTTATTTTAAAGGGAGAAATGGTCACTTTACCTTCATACAGCTAGACATGAAAAGAGTGTCTGAGCACATGCTAAAAAAGCTATTGGTGATCTAATAAAAAACATTATATACTAATAACGCATTAGTATACGCATATAAAAAAAAGTAAGTGGTTATAAAATTGATAACAAACTCAAGAGATTTGTTCAACGAGTAAAACCTTGCTTATTTAGGGGAAATGAGTTACGCAACCCAGCCTTTTCACGCTTGAAGATTGTACTCAGATCTTTTACTCTTTACTGCCCTTCTTGTAATTGCAACCCAGCCTTTTTCTGCCCCCCCCCCCTCAGATTTTTTTTTATTCCTTACTGCCCTTCTTTTCATTGCAATCCAGCCTTTTCCCGGTCCCCAGATTTTTTTACTCTTTTGAGAGTCGCGTATCGAGCGAGGGAATGCAGTTTGCCCAGTCGGGTGGCTTGACATGACTTTTAAAATTTGAATAGCCTCAGGCAGACAAAATTTATTTTGTCTACTACTTACTTCCCTGCGTGTTTTTTATTTCACTAATTTTCTGCACAATGTAGCTTTTTTTAAAAAAAGCATATTCAATACATACAGAATATTGTTTTATGGGGTTTACTATTACTTATATTTTTTTTAGGCAGATACATTCTTTTCATGACGAATAATAATGAAGATAAAGCCCCTACCCTATAGCTGATTTTTTGTTTGACTCAAATTTGTTGTGGTTTTTGCCACCAAAGTTTGCTTGAATTGTCACCAACTGGTTTTGTTTTGCTTTTTTCTTTTAAATTTTTGCTGCAAACAAATTTGTATGCAAAATGAATAACAGTTACCAACTGAAATTGTGTTAGAGTTGTTTGCTGCTAATAATTTTGTACGCAAACAATCAACTGAAACTAAACAGATGTCTGTAAGTATTTCATGCAAGTGCTTTTTGCTGTGAATGTAGCTCAGAGCTTCTTGGTTTGGTGCAAAGAAGGTCTGTTCTGACAACCCCAATGATGTTGAAGCGCTAAAGGGAGAAAAGCTTGGAATTTGTAAGAGTTCACTTTGGTTTCTGATTTTTATGCAAAATAATTAGAACGCTGGTTGCTACTGATGGGGGACATAGGCTAAATATAGCTACAGAGTAAATAAGGCTTTCTAAACTCAAATATTTATTGAAATGTCTTTTGTTTTCTTCATTACCCCAACTTCCCTCTTTAGTACTTTAGACGTTAGTGCAAAGCGTAATGCTTTTGTTTTTTCATCTAGCTTAATAAATTTTTAGTGTTGCTGCTTTCACAATTTGCTAATGAACGTTTCTAAATTATACAGTAACTAGTTTTATTCATTCAAGGGATGGAGCTGCTTTTCCTTTTTTGTAGAATATGAAAGTATATTGCGAACATGTATGTAAGTTTGGCTTCATTCTACGCTCATCAAAAAAACAAAATATTGCAACCTTACTTACTCGTTACTCTTAACTAGATGCGTTTTTACTCAAATTTATCGCCCCTCCCCCTTCATGGCACTTGCGTTGTATTTAAATAACTCTTAGTATTTACCTGTATCCTTCAGGCCCGTAGGGATAATTGATTTGACTCAGTTCAAGTAAGCTTTATTTTATTTTATACTGTTTAGTCACGTATCTAAACTTCTTTTTAATCAAAGCATTCATTCAAAGTACTCTATATCAGCATTAAATTATTTTCGATCTTGTTATGAAACAAATGACTACTATTCAACATATTTATTGCCATCAACAGGTCAGTTTTATCGTTTTTTAAGGTAAGCATTGATATTTAGTTAGGTTTGTAAGTGTAGTTCGAAAAAATGATGTCGCACGTATTTTTAGTCGGTACATGATATCTCTGCCTCCGCAATAATCAGCAGTAGAAGGGACGTATTTGACCGGAAATCAATTGAATGTATAATTAAAAATTCACATTTAACAATGTACTTCTATTGAATGCAATTATATGTATAAGAAATAAAAAAGAGGACGCACCATAAAATCCGTAACAATTTAATAATAATTAGTTGTTTTGGGGTAAATATGCAGGGAACAAACAAAAAATATGGCTGTTTAACGAACAGAAATTTACAACTCTTGTACGGTTGACGACAGAAGCTGCTTAATAACTAACAATAAAGTTGTACGTTTTACGAAAAAGCCTGGTTGAAAAGCAAACTCGTCAATTTATACGTTTTTTTAACAGAGTTGTATGGAAAGCGTTGATGCCAGCTATTTATCAAACAACTATTTGGCAGTAGCACTTGTTGATTTTGTCAACAAGTTTTCCGCCATAGTGCAACGAACAAAGAGAGACGTGAATGGGTAGAAACATGGTCAAAAAAAAAAAAAAATGAGCTACACTGATAATTGTATTTTTATTGATGAGAGCGCATTCGACATTAATATAAGGTCGCCTACAACAGGATCAACTCGAGGTACTCTTGCCATAGTTACAAGTCCTTCTGCACGAGCAATCAGGCATACAATTCTAGGAGCAATTTCAACACAAAATTATTAATTTGGAAATTCGTGTTCCCTTTACGCTAAAAAGACTAAAAGTCATGGGAGCCCAGAAATGAAAGGCAACTGCTGTAAAAGCAAAAACACTTGGAAGAACAAACGCAGGTCATTATACCAACTTTATCCATAAAGAAAAAAAAAAAACTAAGGATGAAATGGACAAGTATTCCTAGTTTAAACGGTCTTACATAATCACGGATAATTCTCCAATTCATGGAAAAAACGATAATTTCAGCCAATGAGGATACAAATGTGTTTGCCTTTCTCCTTATTCTCCTGAGCTTAATTTTATTGAGTAATTCTGGGCAATTGTTATGCTTTAGAAGGCCTTGAAATCGTTTCCTTTCTTTAATTCCACAAGTTTTTCCAAGGTTGGCACATTTGGACCCTGTACAAAAAATGGGTTGTTTATGGTTGTTCGAAATGAATTAAAACGAGAAAAAAAAAAAGAGCTTTCCATGATTTCTACCTTTTTTTCTGCAAAACTATCCTCTTTAAGCCTACTTTTGCTACAAGGTCCCTGGATATTAAACTTTTACTTAGACAACCCTATACCCAAAATGCGTAGAAAAATTATGCGCATCTTTTAAGCTTACTTTGGAAAGGATTCAATTTGTAAAATTCATACTTTGTCTAACAAAAACTTGTTTTTTTAATTATGCGTGGAATATAATTTTTCTAATAACAAAAATGCTCTAAAAACAAAACCAGTGTAAAGAGCATTAAATTTGGGATACAGTTATATAGAAACACTTTGCATTTAATCTACAGGAAGGGTATTCAAAAGGTTGATTTGTTAAATTTGTGATTTTCCTCGAGGTATACCCTTTGTGGTTTGGCCAATTTTAGGTGTTTTCAAAAAAATCTTAAAATTAAAATTTAATGATTTGATATGATATTTTCAATAATTCTGAGCAATTTTTTGGCTTGAAAGAACGTACGGGGATGACAGTTTACTATACAAAAAATTCAATTCAAAACAGCTTGTTAGGCAAAAAAAAAAAAAAGGAGCAGGAAAGAGTTCATTGTCAATATTGGGTAAATTATGGGCAGCTTTTTTAAGCATGAGAACATGAAATCACATTGAGCGCATCTTTTTTACTATAATAGAACAGAATTAAAGTCTTGAATTTAATGATTTTATCTTGGATGATTGTGGTTAACAGTAAAATGATGTTTCGTTGTAAAAATAAACGATGTTGGGGAGAAAGGCTAAGTTCTATTCTAGAATTTACCATTTTTGATGGCACAAAAGCATGAATCTATATATTCTAAAGCTTTTTCTTTTAAAATCAATTTTAATAAAAGCGTCTTCCCGCGAGAGTTTGCATTATCCCTCAAATTAACCATTCTATTTTCTTCTTCTTGAAAAATAAATGAAAACCAATCGCGAGTCAACATTTTTGCAATTTACATTGCAATTTTACTCCTTTCAAACTTTGCGCGCGAGTGCGACGGTCATTTTGGTGCATTCCCGACGGTCTAATTCCTATTCCTTGCCGAGATATGTCTATTTTTGTCTAAAAGCAGGCCCAAAAAATTATCTTAAGCGCATAATCAAAAAATAAAAAATATAATAAAAAAAATTAGTTTTTGTTAGACAAAGTATGTTTTTTACATGTTGAATGTTTTTAAAAACTAGACCAAAGGATGCGCCTGATTTTCATTATAAAGTATGTCAAAACTCTTCACGCGAGAGTTTGCATTGATGCTTAAATGAACCATTGTATTTTCTTCCTCTTGCAAAATAGATGAAAGCAAATCACGAATCAACATTTTTGCACATTGTATTACCGTTTTGAGTTCTTAAACTTTGCTCGCGAATGCGACGGTCATTTTGGTGCATGTCCGACGTCTCAATTCCGTATCCTTCCCGAGATATACGGATTTTTGTCTAAAGGTTGCCCAGAAGTTAAAAGTTCTCTAATTTAAAACCTTGATGACTGTGCTAAGTAATCCGGCTTCATGGAAATTTCTTCATTATAACACAACTCTTGGCTCCGACCAATGAGAGATCTGAGAATTTAAGGAACAATAATAAATCAAGGGCAGCTATCTTACGATCTTCAATAAACCAAGCGAATGGTCCATCATATAAAACTACGATGGATCTGAGCTGTCAAATAAAAAAGCCACAATATATTCAATCTTCTATAAATATCAGGGCAAACCTGCCCGTCTAGTTAGCTCTTAATCAATTTTTATACAAATAAATCGACAAGACTTATAATTGTATTCTTTTGTTCTTTATCTAATTTTTTCTGTAGAACTATTCTCTCTTAAAGTCTATTTTTACTACAATTATGGTCTGTGATATAAAAAACATCCATAAAGACCGTTTGAATATGTTTAAGTTATAGATAATCCATTGAGAGATCTATTAATATTAAGTTTCTCTGTCTTATAATTCTTGATTTAATCTGAGAAGATTCTTTTCTCCATCAGTGATATCGTAACTCAGTGGCATAGCATTATGTATCTAACTGTCATTCGTATATCATATTTAGGCCAATCATGCAATCTTTAATATAGAAGTATGTATTGGTAGTAAGAGAAGTGGTATAACAGTATACAAGCGTATGCTGATATGCAACATCAAAGGTTGTTTTAATTTCATACTTTATTTATTTAAACGATCTGCGTAATTATTTATAAGTGAATCTTACCCAGACACGACACTTGTATTCTGACTTTTATGAAGGGCAATACAAAAATAAGCATGGATCGAATTATTGCACAAATGAAAAGTGCAAAATTAGAGAGTTTGATCTGGTCGATAAAGATAAATCAAATACTACACATAGTTCATAGTTTTTGTGATTAAAGAGAATTAAAAGAGTCGTTGTTCTGCACCAAATCTCAGTGTCGAAAATCTATACAATCAAATCCACAATAAATAAAGGATTGGATGATACACACAACAACTGATGCAACGGATTTTCGTCCCAGAATCAGAGGATCAAGTGCCATTACCTTTTTTCACACGTGAGGTGAGTAATACAAATAAGTAGGGAGTCGATTTAGATAAATAAGTCTCACTTATACCAACACCTTTCATCCAGAAAGTTTATCTATTCCAAGGTTTGCAAGTAGGCCAATTTGGCTGCGTTAATTTCTCCGGTGCGAATCGGCAACTCAATTTAAAAATGACAGTCTTCTCCTGGATTTATATCATTTTTTGAGGCTACTCGTCATTTTCCTTCTTTCTTCATAAAAGAAAATCAGCTATAACAATGACTACACTAGATGAAAATATGAGAGTTGAACATTTTACTTCAACACCACCAGAAAAGAGAGTATCTGCTCATTCACACATCAGAGGACTTGGACTTTTACCAGACGGAACCGCGCTTGCTATTAAAGGAGGTTTTGTTGGACAGGAAAACGCGAGAGAGGTAATTTGGCACAAAAAACGAGACGAAAAAAAAGCATTACAGGGACTAAACAGCAATAAGGCAAGTGGGATCGTTGTCGAAATGATCAAGTCAAAAAAAATGGCAGGCCGTGCTATCTTATTTGCTGGCGCACCAGGAACAGGAAAAACTGCCATTGCACTTGGCATCTCACAAGAACTCGGACCCAAAGTTCCTTTTAGACCTATTGTGGGATCTGAAGTGTATTCGACAGAAATCAAAAAGACTGAAGTTTTGATGGAAAACTTTAGACGTGCTATTGGATTGCGCATAAAGGAGACGAAGGAAGTATATGAAGGTGAAGTCACCGAGATCACGCCAGAAGAAACAGAAAATCCTTTAGGTGGTTATGGCAAAACAATTTCTCATGTCATTATCGGGCTCAAGACATTAAAGGGCACAAAACAGGTGAAGTTAGATCCTAGCATTTACGAATCTGTTCAGAAGGAAAGAGTGACGGTAGGCGATGTTATATACATTGAAGCTAGTACGGGTGCATGTAAGGTGGGTTAAACATTTTGTATAGCGAAATTTCATATGTATTCAGCTTTTATGTTAGAGAGTAGGACGTTCAGACGCATATGCTACCGAATTCGATTTGGAGGCAGAGGAATATGTCCCGTTACCAAAAGGTGATATACATAAAAAGAAGGAGATTATCCAAGACGTAACTCTTCATGATTTGGACGTAGCCAATGCTAGACCAGAGGTACAGACATATAGTTATTTTTATTTTAAACTGTTTACTGAAACAAATCGAGGTTAGGGAGGACAGGATATCGTGTCAATGATGGGTAAATTAGTCAAGCCTAAAAAAACCGAGATAACAGATAAATTGAGACAGGAAATCAACAAGGTTGTGAATAGATATATCGAGCAAGGAGTAGCCGAGCTTGTACCCGGTGTTCTTTTCATTGACGAAGTTCATATGCTGGATATAGACTGTTTTACATACTTGAATAGAGCATTAGAATCGCCATTTTCACCTATTGTCATATTCGCAACCAATCGTGGTATGTGTAATGTTCGTGGAACGGATGACATTGTTTCACCTCACGGAATCCCAGTTGATTTGCTCGATCGTCTTTTAATCATCCGTACATTACCTTACACCTTGGATGAAATCAAAGTTATCCTGCAATTAAGAGCTCGCATAGAAAATATTAAGATTGATGACGAGGCCGTAGAGTCTATTGCAGAGACTGGCGTAAATACTTCATTAAGGTATTGAACTAAAATAGTCAAAAACGGGGGGAATAGTATTTAATCACATGTATTATTTCTAGATATGCAATTCAGATATTAACACCAGCAAGTATTATTTCAGAAATGAATGGTCATGAATCGATTACAAAGGACGATGTGCTTCAAATTGATGATATATTCTTTGACGCAAAGAGGTCCGCTGCACATCTGGTTCGACAAGAATCAAAATTCCTTGTATAATAAAGAATAGCGTGCTGTCTATTTCGGCCTATCCTTCACCTATAAGACAAATACATATCCTTTCATGGAAAAGAATGAAGGAATAACAATGGGTGACAAGAGAATCAATTAGGATGAATGTCCGACCATTTTTTTTTTTTCAATTAACACAAGGAAACGAGTTTATTGTCTGCACAACAATGTAAACCTAAAGCAAAGTACTATGAAAGTATTACCCGATGATCTTAACTTGTAATGTACTCTATAACTATATATAATAAGACAACTACAGGATTAATGCTCACATGTTGAGCTAAACTTAATATTTGTGGTTTGCAACTTAGTATCATCGGTAGCCTTGTGTTAATTTCGCTAATTATTTGTTTATAATTACCATGCAATTTAAGAAAATCTTCTGTCATTTATAGATCCAATGTGTGAATGGTCAAAAGCCACGTAAAAGAACGCAGCCTTGTGTTTTGAGATGTCCTGAATTGTGCGACATTCCTGATTGTTGTATTTTAAAGTGCGTCAGGACATCAAAGTTGTAAGACATCCTCTAGACATCCGTTGTCGAAAAAAGTTAAAAGTACAAAAACAACATGAACTCTTTTCCATTTTGTCAGCATTTCTTTCCTATGTTTTTCCTTGCCCACCTTACCTTTTTCATACTCAATTACATTCAAGAACACATAAGTATCTCATATGATTTTAACAGTTGTTGAGCACCGCTTTTTATAGTCACACCGTGTGCAGCAAATAAAATCAATTTAAAGAAAAATGTCTGTACCATGTGATAATTAAATCTTTATTACTACAAGGTATTCCCATACTTCTTTTTTCTCTTTTCTTTTCCATTTCAACCTTTATCCCCTTACAATATGGTTATACCTTGTTTCAGAAGTAAAAAAGAACCCGCCTCACACCAGCAACCACAACAACAACATAGACAATCCTTCTTGGACGATGAACTTCATGCGTTCGACTTAACATGGAGAAATTATTTACCTTCGGCTTCACAGTTTTGTTGTTGTCTTTCCAATAGGGGAAATATTCGACTGGAGGACGAAGATCCTCTAGTTGAACCAGCTTATTACAACGACCATACTCTCTACCGAGGGGAAGCACTACAGAACTACTTGGAGAATCCAAGAGACTGGGAATTTGAGTCTGTCTTGGGCCAAAATGACTTGCCTCAGTTCGTTACACGAAATCCATTCGGTACATCCAGTCTAAAGAAAAAAAAGTCAAAAAAGTCAAAGAAAAGCAAACGTGAAAGACCCGTCGTGATGGAAACAGATATGGAAGAAGGCGATATTATAGGTTATGAAATTGACCATCATCAACAAGACGCTGAATTCTTGGGAGATGACCAAATTGCAAATTTGGCCTATAACAGACACAGTAGTCAGGTATGATCCCTGAAAGTGATTTCATTGTATGATTTTTTCTTATTTATTAATTATTATTTTTTTTGAATTTTGAGCAGGTGATGGACCAATATGGCGAGGAACTATATTATGATCATGTTCAAGGACCAGTGGTTCAGGAGATGCAAGCTCCGCCACGCGAATTTTATGCTGCAAGATCAATGCCTATGATAAATTTCGAACAAAATGGGGATGATGAGTACGAAGAACGCATTATTCAATCCTCTTCAGCACATACTATCAAACCTCAAGAATCTCTTGATGCCGCGCAGTCATTATTAAACAACCGAGTAGGTGATTTGACAGAAAAGCTAAGCTTTATCAAAAACAGCATGATTCATCCATCCGAAGAAAATGATGATACTAATACTATGCATACCATTAAAAATAACCACGGAACAACAGTAGAAAAGTAAATATCAGGCAGACAAAAAAATTGGGTCGTACCAAACGTTAAATGCGGGGGACTAACTTTTTATTTATTTTTCTAGCTCTGATATCGACTCGATTACATCAGAAGCACTAGATGTATACGAACATACGACATCAGCATATGAACACCAACAAAGGAGATATTCCAATAGTGATGAACTTCACTTACCATCTCTTGCAGACAATACCCCGTTTGTATCGGACCATCATCCTTTCACTTATTTTACTGATGACCAACATACTGAAGAAGAAGAGGCAGTGTCTCCTGAGAACGACTCAGTCAACGTCCGAAATATCGTGTTTGGTTTTGGCAAAAAATGGCTCGGCGTCTAGGCTTATCCATAAACATATGTACATCATAATCACACAAGCTTCTCCTTTCCTTCTACTACCACTTACTCTATAATATAATAACATGTCCGTTTAATTTCTCTTACACAACGCAAGCGTTCCAAAATTTAGGCTAAATAATAAATCCTTTAAGTGAACATATAACAAATTACCATTGATAAGCATGATCCTGTAATTCACCGATTACTAAGATAAGTGTCCTGCTCTTGACACACATGTTGTTATCTTTTATTTACCGCGGTTATTCTGGGACCATTCCATTTTTATCAGTGCATAAAAAAAAGTCCGTCCGCAGTGCATAAAAGCGTTCAACATGACATAATTTTTTTCTTTATTCTTTTCTTTTTTAACAAAACACAACAACAAAAAAATGGAATATTTCAAAAACCTTTTTCTCACTCAAGAACCCTACCCTACCGTCACAGTAGATGAAGAGAACCATGTCTTCCGTAGTTATCACGCAAAAGACGGACTCGTCTCTTCGCCTCTATTTCCCAAATTAAGTAAAAATGAATGTACAGTTGGTAAAATTTGGGAAGAAACCGTAAAAAAGAACCAACTCAAACCTGTCTTTGGTCAACGTCCACTTATAAAGGTAAGTTCAATCACATCTTTTAGCTGGTGTTTAGATTTCTCAAACTTTTCTCTTTAAACAAAAAAGATTCATACAAAAGAGAAAAAGCCAGCTTCTCCCGACCAAAAACCCAAAAAATGGACCTATTTTGAACTTGGTGATTACGAATGGATGAACTTCACAGAAGCAAACGATAAGGTTAAAAAAATTGCCTCTGCTCTTCAAAAACACGGCCTTGAAAAAGGTGATATCGTTATTTTATTCGCGAAAACAAGGTATGCATTTACAATTTTTGGCTAATATGGTAAAAAGTATTAAACTTAAACTTTATAGACCTGAATGGATGTTGACAGCATTAGGTAGGAATTCGATAATGACAACGTATTTGGGTTACACTAAATGATGTCATATTTTTATTTTATTTTTTAGCTTGCTTTACTTTGGGTTTAGTTATTACTACCGCCTATGATTCGATGCCTGCCGATGCCGTAAACCACATCATCAAAGAAACTGGTGCTAAGGCTATCTTTACCGAGGTAAGTAACTTCCATTATTGCACTAAATTGAAGGCTCACATATTTTGCTGTCTAGGTATCTTTATTTGGAACTTTGAACAAGGCTTATACCAAGTTAGACAAAAAGGATCAACCTAAGTTTGTATTTTATGCTGGTAAAGACTTTGAGGCTCCCGAGGAGTTGAAGAAGTTTAAAGATGGTAAGGCTCCCGAGGTAGAGATGCTTGAATTTAAAGATGTGACCGAAAATGGCTCCACAAAAATTGAGCCCGTAGGCGTTAAGCCAGATGATCTTGGTCTCATCATGTATACGTCTGGATCTACTGGGGCACCTAAAGGTGTCGAATTAACCAATGGAAACATTATTGCTGCCTTAGGTTCTGCACAATATCTTGTCCTTGGTTTTTTAAAGGATGGTTCACACACCTATGTTGGGTTCCTTCCTCTTGCACACGTTTTGGAGTTTTTGGTGGAATTAATCATGATCTCCTTTGCAATTCCTATTGGTTACGGTAGTGTGCGTACTCTAATGGATGATTCGATTTGTGGACCTGACGGTGAAGGTAAAGGTGATGGAGATCTCAAAGCACTGAAACCTACCATCATGGCTGGTGTACCTGCTGTATGGGAAAAGATCAAACACGGCGTTGAAAGACAATTAGACAAACAACATTGGACCGTAAAGAAGGCTTTCGAAGGTAGTTAATTCCTGTATTTACATACAATGACGACATGTTATCCTAACCGCGTCCTTTTTATAGCTGCTATTGAAATGAAATGGCAAATGTTGAAATTTTTTGGAAAAACCAATGCAATCACAGACGCGTACGACTCTGTTATTTTTGGTCCTATTCGAGAGGTCACGGGTGGTAAATTAAGGTTTACCATATCGGGTGGTGCACCTGTTTCTTTTGAAACTCAAAAGTTCATCACATCCACATTATGTTACATGCTTCAAGGTTATGGGTAAGGGTTTCTTTATCAATATTATCACAATATTTTCTGATTTTTTTTCTATTTCAGCTTAACAGAATGCTGTGGTTTAGGCTCTGTTACTCTTCCTAGTCTTGGTATGATCACTGGTGTCATCGGGCCCCCTTCACCTTCTATTGAATTCCGTCTTGTGGACGTACCCGATACCGAATATTTAGCCAAGAACAATATCGGGGAGCTTTGGTTGCGTGGTCCATCACTTATGAAAGGTTACCACAAGCAACCTAAAATCACTGCTGAAGCAGTTACAGACGATGGCTGGTTCAAGACAGGTGACGTTGCTCATTTAAATGAGGATGGCACTTTCGCCATTACCGATCGCGTTAAGAACTTGGTCAAGTTGGCTCATGGTGAATATATTGCTTTAGAGAATTTAGAATCCAAGTATAGAAACTGCAGTAATATCAAGAACATCTGTCTGGTTGCCGAAAGTGACAAGTCTTACATAGTTGGTGTTGTCGAACCAGCTGATAATGATGTTGACAAGGATACACTCTTAAAAGAGTTACAAAAGACTGCTCAAGATGCTGGTTGCAGCCGTGTAGAAACTGTCCGAGACATTGTAGTCACTCGTGATGTGGATTGGATGAAGGAGTATGTTACAACAAGTGGAAAAATGAAGCGTAGAGACGTCGTTAAAGGAAACAAGGAAGAGATTGAGAAAATATACAAGTAAAATAAAGATTTGTCGTTGTGACACGATATATTATTCATCTTTGCATTTATAAGCGTTATCTTTTTTTTATTTTTTTATCCTTTTTCATTGTTTATTCCCTTTTTAAATGGTTTATTTATCCTCAATTGCTATTGCTGCTTTGGCCTTACCTCTGTTTGCCCAAGCTATCCAACAAGAACAGCAGGTCCCTTTACAAACCAACAAGATTCATTTGAAGAAAGGACCTCTTGACCACGCTCATTCCCTTCTTCGTCACCACCCTCTTATCGACACCCATAATGACTTGCCCATGTAAGGAACAAATCCCGAGATTAATCTTATCAGTCTAATGTTGAATTATGTAGGTCTTTGGCATTCGATTTCAAGGGAAAAATCAATGACATGAACCTTACGAGTTTAGATTGGGGTCATACTGATATTACCAGAATCCGCGAAGGTCATCTTTCCGGACAATTTTGGAGTATCTACTATGACTGCGAAGATACAAAGTCTAACCAAGTTTTGAAAGCAATGGAATCGATCGATGTTACCAAAAGAATGGTTGATTTGTATCCCGAAACCTTTCAGTTGGCTACAAACACCAGACAATTCCATAGAGCTATTCGTCGTGGACGCGTTGCTTCAATGATGGGTATCGAAGGAGGTCAAATGATTGATAGCTCTATGGTTGCCCTTCGTCAATTTTTTGAGCTTGGTGTCCGATATATGACTGTAAGTTTAAATTTATAGGTTTGACATCAAATACACAATAACACCCGTCTAAATGTAGCTTACACACAACTGCCATACACCTTGGGCAGAGTCTTGTTGTGATCCCAACCCACCTCCTTTTGACAAAGGCTTAGGTTTAACTGCGTTTGGTAAAAAGATTATTCTTGAAATGAATCGTCTTGGCATGATGGTGGATATTTCACACGTTGCTCATGCCACCATGAATGCAGTACTTGATGTAACCCGTGCACCTGTATTATTTTCCCATTCTTCAAGTCATGCTATTTGTGCCATTGAAAGAAATGTTCCTGATACAGTACTCAAACGTTTAAATGAAACGGATGGTGTCGTTATGGTAAACTTTTATAATTCTTTCATTCAATGCGATCCTGCTAAGGAAGCCACCCTTTTGGATGTTGCTGATCATGTTGAGTACATTGCTTCCGTTGCTGGGCGTAATCGTGTTGGCCTCGGTGCGGATTACAACGGTATTGAACGTACACCTAAAGGTCTTGAGGATGTTAGCAAGTATCCCGATTTGTTTGCTGAATTAATCCGTCGTGGTTGGTCAGATGATGATTTAGTTGGTTTGGCTGGAAAGAACCTTTTGCGTGTTTGGAAGAAGGTTGAGCAAGTCAGCTCTGCTATTGCCAGAACCAAAGAATTACCTTCCGAAGAGAGATTAGAGGACTATTAAGTAATAGTATTATTGTAAGAGTAAAATAATTTTTATTAAATGGAAATTCGTTTGTTTTGTGTCGTTTTTGTTTGATAGCTCTTTATTGATTATTTATTATTTCCCTGCAATGGAAACCAGTTTGCTCACGAGATTCAAAAAAGGTTTATCTTACATGAGAAACGAACTTTTGGTTCTGTTAATTTCCAATGCAATTGTTTGCGATAATTAGGTATGTTCTCATGGAAGATTAAAGCCAAAAAGAGAACGGATTAAGGAGTTTTTAAGAGTTTTGTACTCGATCTAAGGTTGGGAATAAACACTCCGTGTTCATACTAGCTAGCCGATACAGCGGCTCCACCCCCAAAGTTCGTTTTCCAATTTCATAAATTCGCTTTTGTCGCAGCCCAAAGTTCGCTTCTTGATTGGTCAAAGTTCGTTTTTTGTAAATCACCCAAATTCGCTTTGGTGGCACCCAAAGTTCGTTTTCACGTCAGAAGAGTTCGCTTTTAAAAATTACAGGATTATGAGATAATGTTATGAGAGATAATGTTATGAGAGATAATGTTATGAGAGATAATGTTATGAGAGATAATGTTATGAGAGATAATGTTATGAGAAAAAAAAATGTTATGAGGAAAAAAAAATGTTATGAGAAAATGTTATGAGAAAATGTTATGAGAAAATGTTATGAGAAAATGTTATGAGAAAAAAAAATGTTATGAAAAAATGTTATGAGAAAAAAAAAAATGTTATGAGGAAAAAAAAATGTTATGAGAAAATGTTATGAGAAAATGTTATGAGAAAAAAAAAATGTTATGAAAAAAAAAGTCACAACATATTATCTCATAACATTATCTCATAACATTTTTTTTTCCTCATAACATTTTTTTTTTCTCATAACATTTTTTCATAACATTTTTTTTTCTCATAACATTTTCTCATAACATTTTTTTTTCTCATAACATTTTCTCATAACATTTTCTCATAACATTTTCTCATAACATTTTCTCATAACATTTTTTTTTCCTCATAACATTTTTTTTTCTCATAACATTATCTCTCATAACATTATCTCTCATAACATTATCTCTCATAACATTATCTCTCATAACATTATCTCTCATAACATTATCTCTCATAACATTATCTCATAATCCTGTAATTTTTAAAAGCGAACTCTTCTGACGTGAAAACGAACTTTGGGTGCCACCAAAGCGAATTTGGGTGATTTACAAAAAACGAACTTTGACCAATCAAGAAGCGAACTTTGGGCTGCGACAAAAGCGAATTTATGAAATTGGAAAACGAACTTTGGGGGTGGAGCCGCTGTAATGATGATTAGAACTATTTAAAGAAACTTGCTCCGAGACTTGAGACATTGCATCTATTTTTAAAATAAACAATTTTTGGGTATGGCTATTTAAGAACCATGAAGTCTTATTGTAAGACGAGCTCAACCGGTATCCAAAAAATTGTATACAATATATTTTCAGAAACAGTTTAATGCTGAAAGCTTGTTTGCACGCATTTTTAGGTGCCGTAAAATGTGTTTCTTATTGGCTCAGGCTATGACGGACTTCCAACGTGTCGGGGTTCAGACCATCACGTCATGCAAACACTTTTTATTTTCCTAACAACCCTTTCTCTTCATTTATTACGAAAAAAAAAATGGCGTTAGCCAATGAACGGATCATAACACTTGACGACTTTTCGCAGTTGCAAGCATTACTTGATTATGAGCAACAAGAGCGTGACAAACACATTATGCAATGCCACCATAATAGATCACCTATGGCTCCTTCTCTTCATAAACGACGTCATCAGCAATTTCGTCGTGCCATTAACCCACAAGCAAGCTTACAATCTAGTCTTGAAAGGGCTCGACTGGCTGAAGCCTCCATGCGACTAAAAAGAATGCGCACTCAGTATAAACGTCGTCGTACGTTGGAGGTTCAAATCTATTTAGATAATTACCGTAGACAAGCTCTGGTTCGTGCTGTGTTACCTGAAGAAGAAGAGTTGTATTACAGACAATGCATAGCTGCAGCACTTGAGGCAAGAAGAGTTCAAGCTTGTTTGCAAGAGTACGTTGACATCAAGAGGCTACAAGACATGCAAAATCAAATCGAAACGCAGCTTTTTTTGGCCAACCAAGAACCAGTTGTTGAAGATGATACGGAGGGTTATGACGCATATCGTACCTTGCAATTAGAGACCTTGCTAAGACATCTGTTTAACCAACAAACTCAGGAAGATATTGAATTTACTCCCAAGAGCGAACTTGAGGAAGCTGAGGATATGGCGGAAGTTTGGAAGCTTTTGTCAAACCAAAAGACTAATTATGAGACTCCTCGCTCGGCATTTTTGGCTCCGGATCATGACGTACTTTTAGGCATGGATAAAAATATTCCTGATGTCGGACATAATCAAAACAAACAAGAAGGCTTACTGGATGAAAAGTTCGAAATCGAAAATCCGATAGATCAAGTATTTACACGACAAGAGCAGGTTGAAGCAAAGAAGGCAAAGGACCAACCCTCTTCAAAGTGTGAGATTAGAAACGATAAGTCAATTGAGAGTGCACCTCCAAAATGTGAAGATGAATTGGAGAAGTTACTGAAGCAAGTACTGACAAAAGGGGATGCCAAAGCAGAGGAGCCCATTTATCTCGAGAAGCCTGGCGATGAGCTGAAGACACCAAAGAAGTATGCAACTTTCGAGACAGAAGTAAAAAAAATAGATGAACCCAATTATCAGATATTTAGTCAAGACAAGGGTAAATCCGACGAACCAAAAGAGCAAGTACCTACAAAAGAACTTCTCCCAGTGAAGAATGAAGCCAAAAGAAATGAATCCGAAAAACAAAAAGAGCAAACACCTAAAGATTATGTCAAAGAAGCAAAGGGAATCCACAAGCATAAAGAACATCACAAAGAAACAAAAAAACACAAGCACCCAAAAAAAGCTGGAAAAGACGAAACTAAATCAAACTCAAATGAAGTAATTGGCAATCATCCAGAAGAACCAAACAGAAATAAGGAAGAAAAAGGGAAATATGCCCATGAGACCAACGAGAAGAAGGAGGAGGCTAACGAAAAGAAGGAAGAGGCCAACGAAAAGAAGGAAGAGGTTAACGAAAAGAAGAAAGAGGTCAACGAAAAGAGGGAAGAGGCCAACGAAAAGAAGGAAGAGGCAAACGAAAAGAGGGAAGAGACGGATGAGCAAAAAGAAGGATATGTACATAACGAACCTACAGGAGATAACAAGGCTGAAGAGATCAAACATTCAAATGAAGAAGCAGATGATAAAAACTTTGACTATGATATTGATTTCCCTCCTCTTCAAAAACATGTGGTGCCTCTGCAGGACTTGATACAGCGGTTAGCATCAGAGCCAGTATTGATCGGTGAGCAGCAAACACATTTCAGTGATGAACCCAAGCCATCTGGTATTTGGGCCAAAAAATCGCATGCAAAATCACCTCCACCTCCACCTCTGTCAACACAAACAGAAGATAAGAAGGCGACCTTTTTACCTCAACATATTTTCACCGAAGCTGAACCCACACCTACACTCGAAAATATGCCGAATACACCTTTGGGTCAAGAAGAAGAAGGAGAGGAATCACAACATTTTGTAAATTCTGTGGCTGCTGAGCAAAAGAACGAGATTGTACCACCCGATCCCAAAAAGACCAAGATGCTTGAAGAATTAGAATCTATAAAACATCAGCTACAGGACGATGATAGCGAGCTAGTCAAAAGATGGAAACATGTTCTGCAAGGGGGTGATGATGGAAGCCAGCATTTGGAATTCTCTAAACAACAGCAAGGAACATTGGTTTTGACTGCCACCACTGGCTTTAATCGACAATTTTTAGGTTCTGAAGATGAACTGGTTCGAACCTTGATAAGATTAGATGCTATTGATAGCATGGGTGATGAATGCATTCGCAAAAAGCGAAAGAGTTTAGTTAAAACTTGTGAATCCATGTTGGATAAACTGGATGCTTACAAACAGACGCAATGGGAAAAAGCAATTGTTAAATAATAACTCCGTATATGTGGGTAAAATAAAATCAGATCTCGATATTTTTTCTTTTGTTTTCTTTTTTTTCTTTTGTTTGTTAATCGGAGTTTTCCATCAATGACAAGGTTACAAAGACTGCCCTATTGTATATCACATTTTTTAGGCTATCGTGAACCAAGTCATGTTGCCAAAGCATTGCCCAAGTGGAAAATTTACACTTGGTCTTTCATAGCTGCGTGGATTGGTATTGCACTTTTAGAGATTATTTTTACATATGCTTCTTCTTTTCAGTCGCACCATACACCCATGATTATTGCATCATTCGTAAGATCAATTTAAATTACTCCTTTTTTATTTTTGGTAACAAACAAAGAAAAAAATCTTAGGGAGCAAGTGCAATTTTAATTTATGGTGTTTTAGATTCTCCATTAGCTCAACCTCGAAATGTCATTTGTGGTCAACTCATCGGATCTATTGTGGGTGTTATTATTGCACAGCTTTTTCTTAATATTCAACATGTCTGGGCTTCTGAAGAACAAAAAGTGGTTGTAGAATGGCTAGGAGGTGCTACAGCCATGGCTCTTGCCTTGACAGTAATGCAAATCACAAAGACTGTTCACCCACCCGGTGGTGCAACTGCATTAATTGCTGTCATCACTCCTAATATTGTTGAAATGGCCTGGTTCTATATCGCCATCGTATTTTTATCTTCTGTTTTGCAGGTTCTGGTTGGCTGTTTAGTGAATAATGTAGAGCGTAGATACCCTCAATACTGGTGGACCCCTCACACACCCATCCGGATTGATCCTGCCACTATATCCACCCTGATACCCAATGCAGATACCGATAGTAGGCGCAAAGAAGAGGTCGTCTCTAACAATCTAACAGCTGCTGAAGAGGGAAGGATATGTAGCGGCGATATATCTATCAGACGCTTGTCTGTCGTTTCCAGCAGTGCTAATTCTTCGTCTACAGCAATGAGTATAGATAATTCTGTAGAAAATGCAATCAAAATATTACAAGAACACGCTCAAAAATCAAACATTTCGTATACTTTAATATCCCCAGGATTACCCTTAATTACCACCTCCGGAATACTAACTGATGAGCAGTACCAATTCATGACAATTTTAGCACAAGACGTCTCTCTTGAACCTAAAAAGATTTAGTATGCAAAATAGAAATAAAAGCAAAGTTTGTTTAAAGATCTCTTGTTCAATTTGTGTGCCTTTTCTTTTTCTAAGTTTCATATATTATCCACTACATTATAAGGAAGCATAATAACGTAATGTACTATAGGAACTAAAACCTCCTTAAATTTCGAAAACAGAAATTTTATGTAGGATTCGTTCTGCTTCTACATAAAACTGTTCAACATTCGGCAAGTAATTTTACCGAACAATAGTATAATATTGTTTTGGAAAAGTTAATGTTACTCTATTGACTGCCTCATAATTATCGTTTATCCTTTTTGCTTACTTCTATTCTATTTATTCATAGTTGTTTAACACGAATAAAACTGGCTAACTACAGATTAATGAGACAAAGATTTTTATCTTTCTCTTACGATAACTAGTAGGCAAAAAATGGGCCCTGCGCTGATGGACACAAAACCCAGAACAAATGATCGATACTGTAAAGGAAGTTCTATAATTAACAATTGTTCAGCAATATATATAAAAAGCAGGAATAATTACTTATTTAGCAAATTCTGTTTATAGACTTTTTTCTTCTATTCGCGCACATCATCAAATCTGACTAAAATAGTATTACATATACACGCGTGCTTTAGAATCACTAATAGCCAAATAATGATGCTGATATTAATAGTGAAACTTCATTGCTTTCAATAATATCATCTTGAGGTGAAAACTTATTTGTAGTTTTTAATTTAGTTTGATTTCAGTTCTTTAGCTTCAACATGTAAATGTTAGCTACTAGTGGGGTTAGTTTCTCGAACAGTGTCTTGCCACCGAAAAGTTTCTGCCTGACAGGATATAAGATGCGGCGAATGCAATTTTCAACTCTGCTTTAAAAACCGTGGATATCACTGAAACATAAAACTGCTTATTACTATTTATATTTCTTTCAAAAATTAAAAAATGTCACCCCTAAAAAAAGAGGAAATGAATCTGTGATATCTCTAAAATTTTTTTGATGCTCTATAAAGACCGTACACTTTAAGATGCATTTTAACGATAATAAAAACTAAGTTAAATGCAGGAAGAGGATCATCCTTGAAGGGGAAAAACAGTTGATGATATGATATCTTTAAACTATATAACTATATAAGGCCAACGAAGCAAGGGAACATTAAGACAAAAATGTTAGTAAAGGTTTTACAAGCCAAACATATTAAATCAAATCGAAGATGGAGATTGCACTCGGTGAGCAAAAAGCATTTTTGATGATTTTTGCTTCACAGAAGACTCAACCGATAGTTTGGATTAAGATAGATGTCATTATATAGCAAAGGTTGTTGTATATGAGGTATATGTACAGAAGATAAATAAACTGGTGAATGGTGTATATCCTTAAGGCTGATACCACACTCTCGGCCATGATCTTCTTTTAGGATGTTCCGCACCGATGAAAAATCAAACTTAGGAGTAAGCAATTTAAATGCCAGTACAATATAGTGATATATTTAAATGAGCCGCCCAGGATAAAGAATTTTTTGGACAGGTCGCAATACCTGTGCATTTACCATACTCCATTAGTGGAATCAGATATTCCTTCAGCAACACTGCGGATAATCCGTGTGGTGGTTTTTGGAAAAGCTTGAGCTCGGGAATCATAATGAATCATATATGGGCATAATCAATCTCATCAAAACCAACCCTCCTTCTGTAAACAAGAAACCCTTTAATTCCGTTATGCGTGATACTAAATTTATTCATCCGAGAACATCACGCTTAAAATAAGTGATTACTAAAACCTCAGCATTGTGGCACTTGAAAAAAAAAACCGCAGCAAAGTGAATACCAGCACCAATAGAAAAACAGACGATTTTCGGGCGGATTTCGGGTTAAACAAATAGTATAACGAACTTGGATCATGATACCGTACATTTGTTTTAGAGATGGTATCTATGATAAGTTGTAATTAGAGGCAGACTAAATATAAGAAGAAAAAAAAACAAACACGGATAAAAAGGGCGTTGATTCTCAAATGATCCGTGTGCACGTCAAAATGTGACACCACATATGAGCTCAATCGTGATATAAAATAGCTGAAAATCTTTTAATATTGTTTCACCCTCTTTTCTTTCTTCATGACTAGACTCCGGCGACTACCATTTCCCCTTGCGTATATTTTGGGGTATCGTAAACCGAATCACAAGAGCAAAATTATTCCACAATGGAGAGCTAATCTCTGGTCGTTTATAGCGTCCTGGTTGGGGATTGCCTTGTTGGAGATTATATTCACCTATTCTGAATCATTTCAGTCACACGATACACCTATGATTGTTGCTTCATTCGTAAGTTCAGTATACATTCAGAAAAATAACTTTGTTGCCGTAATGTATTAAAATGGTAAACGTAATGCAGGGTGCAACAGCTGTTTTAATTTATGGTGTCATCGAATCCCCTTTAGCACAACCTCGCAACGTTATCTGTGGTCACTTGATTGGATCTTTAGTAGGAGTAATTATTGCACAACTTTTTTTAAACATCCAACATGATTGGGTTTCGGAATCCCAAAGAATTGCTGTTCAATGGGTAGGCGGTGCTACTGCTATGGCTCTCGCTTTGACCCTGATGCAAATCACCAAGACAGTTCATCCTCCGGCAGGCGCCACGGCTTTAATCGCCGTTGTGACACCCAATATTCTCGAGATTTCTTGGTTCTATATCGGTGTCGTCGTACTGTCAGCTGTCATGCAAGTCACAGTGGCCTGTTTAATTAATAATATTGAACGACGTTACCCTCAATATTGGTGGACTCCACACAAGCCAATACAAATAGACCCTTCAACTATAAACACAATTATGCCTCATTCGGATGAAAAGGGCCCAGAAGATGTTGTTGCTGATGACTTGACTGCTGCTGAAGAAGGCAGTATAACATCCTGTACATTGGTAGAAGAGGCTATTGCTACTTTAAGGCAACAAGCGGAAAGCTCAAAGATACCATTCACCTTACTTATACCAGGGTCTCCTCTGATTATGACACCAGGCTTATTCCGTTCAGAAGAAACTATAGATCTACTGAATAAAATCAGCAATTCCTCGCAGAGCAATGGTAGGTCTTGAACAGAAATAAAAGTTGAAAGAAATCAACTTGCTGATCTAATCGTTTCTAAGGTGTCCAACAATAAGGTTTAACGTTCCCAGTTTACAGAATGTGAATGGCGCGCGGTGTATCGGTTTTTTTTTTTTTTTTTTTTTTTTTTTTTTTTATATACATGTTTATTTTCACAAGAAGGTAAAAAAGGTAATAAAACAATTATCCCAGAGTTTTAACCTTGAACACGTGTAACTGATATGATATAAGCTATATTTTTGGACAGAAATCCAAGTTACCGTCATCTATTTGAAACAATTAGTCCATTGAAAACCCAAAAAATCCCTCTTAAATTTTTTTAGTGGCACATTGGGAGACTTTTAAAGTCCCGGTTTGGTTAAGGAAATATTGTAAAAATACCGAGAGAATGGAGAAAAACAGCAATGTAATGCATAAGCATAACTCAAGCGTACAAAGTTGACTTTTTTGTCAATCGGATCTCAATAATTTAGTTATTGTGGTAAGTGAACCAAATATGTCATACAAAAGTATTTGAGCACATTACCAGCGTTTACGAATAAATCATAAAGTCTCCCGGAATAGAATTTTGTAGATTCACTACCACAGAGTAATCTGTATGTGCTTTCTTCTTATATTTCTTGGCTTTTTCCTTATTGGTCTTATTGCGCCCTTAGCCAAGAGTTGAAACGTTATATTCTGTTCTCTCTTATGATGTACACTAGCGCAATTGATTCATTACCGTTCTTATAATGTGTTCTCCACAATATCCTAGTCTGTTTTTTGGTAACTGAAAAGTATCTGTTTATTTACGTCTTCTTACTGCTACTACTGACTTGGTGACCCTTGTAATAATACAACCTATTAGCATAGTATTATCATTATCTAGTTTTTCTAACAAAATGTTTGGGACACCTGCTTGTGGATGGAGGCTCTTACTAATGAAATCCCAATGCGTTCACCTTTATTCTTATCATTTAAAATAGTACCAATTATTAATGAACGGATTCTCCATATTAAACAATTTCGCCAAGATTCTTTGTGTTATTCGATGTTCTGTGACTTTTGTAGCAATATATGTGTAGTCATTACACGGAATTGTAATACATAATTGAGGTCTGACAGTGCATTCCTTCCAACTAAAGAAAAAGATGGACGAGTTTAAACAAAGTCTCTCAAGTATTAAGCTTAAAAGCCAGAGAGATCTGGTTGTCATCGCCTTTTCTTTGATAAGAAGTTTTAAGAGAGAGAAGGGTTCCCAGAGGTGGACGACTCTTTATAAGGATGAATAAGGTTTTTGCTTAAACCGTATTATTGTTTGCCACTCATCATTACCAAGAAAGGAGAGCTATTTCTAGAGACTTGCTTGGACGGATACAATTTCTTATATAAATGTGCGAATATCAAAAGCTAAAGTGCAACTTTTTTGAGAGGTTGTATGATCTACAAATTATGGTTGGTGAGCCGCCAATTGGTTCCACATCATCTGTGTGTCTATTAAAGCCATGTGTTACATTTGGCCATCAATATAGGGGTTTAAAAAGGATAAAAATAGTGTATAGGATTATAAGAAACACAACAAACTATATACAAAGTGTACCTGCAGGAAACTAAAATCGTCCACAAGATAACAATAGAATGTTACATTTTACCTTTTTTAATAATAAAAAGTAGAAAAAAAAAAAGGTTCAAATTTGGTGATTATTTCACATGTATCCTTTTTTTTTTTACTAACCCAAAAGCAATTATTCCAATTACAGCAAAATTACACTTTTACAGAAATAAACTGAATTTTTTTACCGAGCAAAAAAATAAATCCAGCTGTTTTCGGGAAAGTTCTTTCCCGAGTTTATTTTAAATAGAAATGGAACGTACCCTTAGCTTTTTTTCTTCTTCTTTCTTTTCTCTTTACCCTTCTTTTTTCTTCTTATTCCTCATACCATGTCTTGTACATATCGCTTCATGGATTCTTCTACTCAATTACCCGCTAATAGGTAAAAAAAATAGATAATCAAACAATACAATAATAGCAAGGTACTAATGCCTGAGTCAGGAGTTATGATATCATTCAAAGACAGCATCCTCAGCAGGCCAAAGTCAGTGTATCTAACGAAAGAGACAGACGATCGATTGAACCAGCACCAATTCTACAAATGAAATGGTTAAACTGTACATCAGCAGAACAGAAGTAATAATAATAACCCATTGATGAATATACGCCAAAATATTTACAATGTTTTTTTTTAATTAGAAAATCATTACAGAGTCCATTTTATTTTATGGTAGTAAATATTGTACACACTCAGAACCAAAGCGTGTTGCTACCATCACTAGAATATTTATCTGGGTCAACTGTCTGTTCATTGTACAGATTAAGGGATATCGATAACACAGGTACTACAACAATGTTATTGAAACTCATCTCTGGATATTAATTTTGTTTTTTACAGATGGTGGTTTTTTCGTATTTGGTGATTTAGCAGTAAAGAAAGCTGGTGTATATAAGCTACATTTTAGTTTGTTTGAACTAGTGGGGTAAGAAAAGATTAAATTTTAACAGATGATAAATGCTGACGTGTAACATTTAATAGAGATAAAGTGGAAACTCATAAAGCAATGTATTCAAATGAATTTACAGTGTATACATCTAAACAATACCCGGGCGTGATAGAATCATCTTTTTTGTCACGTACATTCTCAGATCAAGGCATTAAGATTAAAGTTAGAAAAGAAAGCCGCAGCAATGGAGATGATATAAAAAGGTACAAAATAGACAAAAACAGAAAATATAGTTCAAATTTGGCTAATAATTATTTTTTCGGTTTAAAGTGGGACCAATTTACGTAAACGGAAATCTGAAAATTCCAAGACGAAACAGAGAGAAGTAGTGAGTCCACCTTCATATGCTTCAGATGATGCTTACTTTGGTAGATGGCATGCTTTAAATCATAAATCTAAAAGACAAGTAGTGCCATCCCCAACCCCATCCTTATCTCCTACTCTTCCTTCCATTTCTTCACCACCGCCAAATCAATTACATGAGAAATGGATGATGATGGATGTAGATAGCTATATATCCAATGCATTGCCACCACTACATGAAATCATGAACAGAAATCATTCATACTCTCCATTCCCTTTAGATAATTCTTTTTTCAATCGTCATCATTAAAAAAACCCATATTTTGTAAATAATCAATTATCATTGGACGACGTGGCAAATTGTGTACTTTTTTTTTTAATCCCACAAATATTTCCCTCTCTTTTTTTTCCCTCATAACGAAATGGAAACAAGTTTAGTCATTCATGTTCGATCCCCTTCGCTGAACGAAACATTAATTGTAACCACTAATTTGAGTGCAACTGTACTATCCTTGAAAGAATCTATTGAACCTATACATCCTCACCACCCTACTGTTGAAAACCAACGTATCATTTACAGTGGAAAATTACTGCAAGACACCGAATTACTTTGTAACATTGTTAAAAATGTAAAATTAACAAATTTGCAGTCTCCATTTTATACATGTTCAACTTGTATTAACCTGCTTTATTCTCTAGGTTGATGATGAAGTAGCTCCAATCTTTCATTTAGTTGTGAAACCTTCTCTCCAATCTATTTCACAGTCAATTCCTGCACCAGTTCCACCTCCCATTCCAGAGCCAGTTGTCAGTGAGACTTTGCCACAGAATAATACCACCATGCCCGCTTATCCCCCTGTTTTACCTGGTGGTTATCAAGTTGTAGTTATAAAGTAATTTTATACTTCTCACTCTGTATTGGTATACTTGAAAATATTAACTTGTGTAATTAGTGGCCAATATTACCTCGCTCCTGTCCTAGTAGCCTCTCAGCCATTACCTCAGTTTCAACCACATGCTTCCTTTTACCAACAACCTACCACTCATTACCCAACACAACAAGGACAGCAAACACAAACTTCACCAGCTTCACCGCCACCAACAACACAGTTCCAACCTGCGCAGCAGTTCCAACCTGCACAATTTCCTCAACCGGCACAATTCCCTCAACCTGCACAATTTCCCCAGCCTGCACAATTTCCCCAGCCTGCTCAAGAACCTGCCCAAGCACAAGGTCCAGCGTTAGTCCGCCCAGCTAATGTTCAGCGTGCCACAACCATTTGGCTTGCATTAAAATTGGCTGTAGTTCTATTTATGCTGTGCCAAGGCGCAAGTATTGAAAGAATATTTATATTTCATATCATCGCATTTGTTTTCTTTTTGTATCAAACTGGCAGATTAAGATTTGTACTTCGTCGTGTACGCGTAGAGGATATCAATAATCGATTTAGACCTATGGCTCAGCGAGGTAAGTTGGAATAATGTGCCTGTGCTTTTATGAAAACAGGTTTGTTAACAGTCATTTTTTTTTAGCTCCACCTCCAATTCCAACACAGGCAGTTCCACAAGGACCCGCTACCTTGATTGATACCGTGAAAAGAGGTGCATACACATTTTTTGCATCTTTATGGCCTACTTATAATCAAGATCCTGCTCAGGCAGCAGATAACAATGAACAAAGAGAAGGGGTACAGTTAACATGAATTGGGCAGCCATATATTCATACTTTTATAACTAACTTTTTTTTAACTAGTTGGAAGAATTTTAGGGAGTGTATTTAAAAATTGAATAAAAGATAACTATGATTTTTTCGTTTGAAACAATAAATCACATTTTATACATGTATGATATAAATTGATATATGCAACTAGCATTTGAGTAGTTCAAACGGGGTTTTGTGTGACATTTTTGAGCATTCATTTCCGACTAGTACAGACAATATATTCAAATAGAGATGCATGAAGTTGATTATTGTCTCAAAACCTTAAATAAAACAAATCGTTTATTTCATTGGACAGTGACGTTAATTAGAATGGAGAATACATAATATATTTGGTTCAAGGGACAAGTACATGCCAATAAACGAAACAGAATGCTTAATTCAGTCTTCATAGTCCGCTACAGACACTTCATCGCTTAAAGAAGCTGGTTCTGAAATGAAGTTTTGATAATATGCATGATTACGATTATGCTTACCTGACGCACAAACATGTGACGTCAAACTGTTTGTTTACAAAGTGATAAAAAAAATTTGGGCGCTTTTTCTTTCTTTCTTTCTTTCTTTCTTCTTCGTGCCAAAAGTCTTCATTGGGGGCGAGTCCTTGGTGTTTGTACTTGAAGTCACACAGCACCACTTGCGCTCCAGGATAGTTGCTTCGTCAAGGTATTTCGTTATCGTGTGCCAATTTGGGGTGATTGTTGTCTAGGCACTTCTTTACTGGGTGCTTTTGGATGATTCCCAAGATGCCAGGTTTTGTGGCTTTTTTTGCTGGGATACTGGACGATTATGATTAGTTCTGGGTAACGTCGCCTTCCCCACTCGGTATATGTAGGCAACGATCTGGGGGAAATTATTTAACAAGCTACTCAAGGTGAATTCAACTTCACTTTTACCGTTTGGAGCATATTTCAGGTGCCCTAGCTTAAGAGTAGGAGCTGTCTTTTGGTGATTCGAAAGCAACATTCTACTTGCCGGTTGTGCACTCCTGAGTTTGGAAGAAATGGGTCCCTCGTCGTGTAAGTCGGAATTGGTCAATAAATAAGTGAAACCCCAAGGGGTAGAACGTTCATAGATTGAGAACATGGTGTTTTGACCTCCTTGTGGTGATACACGGGAGTCCTTTTTGCGAGCCATCAAAACTAATAAAAATTGGGTGAGTGCACACGGAGACTGACTTCCTCGCAGTTGCACTTGGGCAGTTTTCTCTTATAGAAACTGGCTAGCGAGTCTCCATTTTTTTTATAATAATAAAAACCACACTTTCGTTTCTAATGTCTGTCTTAATGTAAATGTCTTGTATTTTGCGTGATGGAGAAATGGTCTTTGGGGTCTTTGCTTGTAAATGGAGTATATTGTGAACATACCGACCATTCATGCTGCGCAAACTGATAAAGTTGGCGGGATCTTTCTTTAGAATAAACAGCTTGTAAATACAATTAAAACAACCACAACAAGGTTGTAGACTTTCTCTCTCTCAATCATTATTTTCTAATTGTACACTATCTGGGGCGAATGAATAATTATCTATCACTAGTTGAAAATCAAAGCTTAAATGTTGCATTCGTAACCCGTTTCTGAAGATGTATGTTTTCATCTTTAATCGAAAGAAAACTTTTTTTTTTTCATTTATTAATTCAGCTAATTAAAAACTATAATAATGCTGTTGATTCATAAAACCCCTATTTTTATAGTCATTGTAATTCCACGTAAAGTAATCTAAAAGTTTGCCTTTTTCAATCTCTACAAGCGCATCCTCTGAGGAATAAAAGAAAACGATATTGGTGTTCTTGCTACATTCGATTGTCAGATACGACTTAAAGATCCTTTCGTCTTCTCGGTAATCTTCAAAAAAGTCTGATATTTCTGATCCATATTCATACCGAACTTTTGGGTTATAAGCTATGAATTCATGATCTTGCACCGATCTATCTTCTTTTAAATAAAAATGAGCTGTATCACCGTCGTCATAATTTACAGTAATCCGTTCATACATTGTGTAATAATAAAGCGGAAATCTCCTTCTAACACGGTAATAGAGTGTTCTCATGTTTTCCAATGGTGTAACATCTACAGAATCATAGATCGCATCGTCTGATTGCGGCAATGGCGAAGCACCAACAACACAGCACTCAATATTTGGGAAAATCTTCGATAATCCATACATATCAGGTACATAGTCGACACATTGGATCACCTTCATCTTATCAGATATATTTCCAAACGCGTTTTTACTAGGCATATTCCAGTCGTCTGGATTAAGACTTGGGCTGATCATAATATTTTGGTCCACATCGTTCTTGTATGTGCTTTTAAAACGAAAGACTTGAAGGTTTTTACAGTGGGCTATTGTATATATTATATACTCATGCATTGACGTACTATATTCATATAACCGAATGGATAAACTGTTCACAATGTCGGGTTGAATTGCAAATGATGTGTTATCAAATAAAGCGGCTTCCTTTGTATATCGACTAGCAGTTGGTAAGCTTTGACAGGTATATCCGGAGTCTTTGGAATCATTCAAGTGAAAGTTATAACTCAAACTGGCGTCTGAATTCTTAGACATGCTATTGTCCTTCTTTTTTGAATCATAATTAGCCCTGCAGTATATTGGTTCGTGGTTTCCTTTAAACGCAGCAAGCAAGTTGAAGAAGACCGTCTGTACTGATCCTTTTGGGGTATTAAAAGTCGAGCCATACGCACTAGTTAATTCCTTCTTCTTTTTTATAATATGGTCCGAGAAAGTAAGAGTGACGACTCTAATTGTACCAAGTAGCGCTACAAGTTCTAAAGCCGTATCCAAGCCAACTTCATTTACCCAGTCATAAAGATTTAGCTTAAGTGACTCCATATGTAAACTGTCAAGTTGAGTGTAGGTGTGCATGAGATAGTTCTTTGGTATGGTTGGAACGAAAAGACGTAGATTTTTCAATGTCATATGAAACTTGTCATGATCGAAATTGTCTGGCATCTTATCAAGGAAATCGTTTTGGCTGGTGAATTCCAATGAAGCTAAATTGGAGCAAGCCTGGTGGAGATCAAATATTTCCATTTTAGGATCGTAAAAGTTGATTAAACGCAAGTGTGTTAAGGCCGGGAAATGACTTAAAAAGGTGAGTGTCTTGTCACTTTGAGAGTTCAATACCGTTACTCTATGTCTATGTTCCAATTTCAATTCAGTAATACTCGAGCGATACTTGTAACAGACGGAAAAGTACAGGTCAAGAAGTTCCTTTGTGAAAACTCGATTTGTAGTAAGCGAAATATTTTGTAGACGGCTCAAGGTGTTCGTAAGGTCTGTCGTATGAAGATACGTCAGGTAATTTTCAAAAAATTGAGTTTGAGACAAATTTATTCTTTCTACATTAGATGCGTACTCCAAAAGCTGGAGAAACTCTTCTTTTGTAAATGAGCATTTTTCAATCACGGTATATCCTCTATAATCTCGAATAGAATGGCGTCTAAATTTGTTGACACATGCGTCGGCTATCACCAGCTCTTTTATGTGAACACAGTTTTTGAAATAGTCAGCTTGCTCGCCATCTCTTTTTGCTAAATTTTGCTTTGCCAAGTATATTCTCCAATCATGCAACTGCAATGTTGTGTATTGTAATTTACGCGCTGGTAGTTCCCAAGCTTTACAAACAAGTGCACATCGAGAAATAGTTGCTTCGTCCAAACGCGACAATACATTATTTAAAAGCTCGATAGGAAGTGAGAGTATAATATTCATTAGAAATAGTAAAGAAGAACAAGAAGAAAAGTACTATCAGACGTTTCAGCCTTCCTTTATAAACTCTATTCCGTTAAGGAAAAAAAACAATGCGGGTTGCGTTCTGAGTGCTCATCTTTCCAAAAAAAAAAGAAAAAAAAAAAGGGTGTTACTGACAAATTTCTAAATCGGGTACGCGTTTTTCTATTCTTGTGCTTGTTCCAGTAGCCTGATTCATCTTGCATATCGCTCACTACAGTAGTCAGTAGTATTTTCAGATTGAATAATATCCATTGCCGTGATTTACTAAGTTACCTGATTAAAATGCACAAGATACAATGACCGCATCGAATGATTTCGATGGTTCGTGTAACGTGGCAAAATGTCATTCTTTTTTATTTTGGAATGGGATCTGTGGTTCCCGTATTTATTATGCTGGCTCCTAATGTCACCACGGAAATGTCAATCTTTTGCGGATCTTGCCGAGATGTTTTACAATTGATGGAACGCAAAGTAAAAAACTTGATGTCGCGGTGTACGCATAAACACCTGACTTTCTCACATTCAAGCGGTTTCATAAAATCAACATTATCAACTATACCCTTTACTGCAAGCTATTATTCACATAATTCCAATCACTAAAATACAGCTACTAAAGGATACACATACCGTAAGTGTATATCAATAAATAAAGTGTAGGAAGATTTTAAATCGCAAGTGAATAGCTTATGTTGTTCTGCGTGTAGCGCCATGTTGCGAGAAAGGCGTAAGTTTCACGTGCTATTCAGATCGGCGATAACAATGATAGAACATAAAGCGTTCAAATGTAAGCATTTGTCGATGACACCCAATTTAATAAAGAGGAAACTTTATTTAGAAAAGATTAAGCCTCTTCTCCTAAAGCAGGTATTACTAGTTTTCGACCTGGAATAACCTCGAGAAAGGCCTTTTTCCAGTCCTTGTATTCTAACCATTTCAACATGATTTCACACACTATTTTCAAGAATATCAATTTCTGCACACAAAAGATCGACATAAATATATATATATATACCTTGGTTGACTGTTAAGACTTTTCTGGTAGACATTTGGATATACTCGCCAATGGGTAAACGGGCTGTTTGAATTCCTTGTCCCATAGCTTTATTTTGACAGAGACTTTTGTATCTGTTTTTATCCACGATAGCACCAATGATATAATGCTTGCCTTGTTCTAATTCCTGGATGACGTTATCTGAATCTGCTGAGAGATACACGAGATCATTGTGATCAAAGTTGTCTAAATAGGAATTTGGTAAGACGGTTACATTTTTCCAAGAAGACCAACTAGGCAATTTTTCATTCAAGGGAGCTGTCAATGACGCATCCACCGAGGATAAGCAGAATTTCATGGATTTAGGTGCGATTTTGTTTTTACCGTAGGCGTAACCTATTTGATTGATCAACGAGTATAGTTCCTGGTTATATTAATTACAAAAAAAGAAGGTAAGGCATGTAAAAAATAAAAAACCTTTTCTTCCATCAAGTCATTGAATGCACAATCCATAATGAGACCAATATTTGTTAATTCACTCAAGAAAGCCAGCTTCTTTTTGGTGGGGGTAGGCTCAATGAGACCTTGTTCGATCTTTTGACGTTTTTCAGACCGTTTTTCAGACCGTTTCAGCTTCGTCTTTTCTCTTAGAGCCAGACGTTTTTCGTCTTTGGTGGCTTCCCATAGGTCGTGCTTTAGTAGCTTTTTAATGGCTCTTTTCGAGAGGTTTTCAAACCTAGGATCGGAAGGGTTGTATTCTAAACCGTTATAATTACAAATGGCAGGCTCCATGGAATGTTCGGATCAAGACCAAAGTTTCTTTTTTATTTTGTTGCTCAGCATTTATTAGGAACTAACAGAGAGGACCAATAAAAATGAAAGATCGAGAAGGGTATAAAACGCTGGGTCGGCAACATTTTAAAATAAAACTTGTTTCCTTTTCCCTTATCTTTTTCAAAAAAAAAAAAAAAAAAAATGTTTGTTTTCTATAATATTATCTGGATTATTTGTATAGCATTGCTATTCGCTTCATTTTTCATGTTATTAAAGAAACGAAGAGCAAGAAATCTAATGAATCAACCCGGAAATTATGCAACGAATAATCCTAATTTTGTGGTGGACATGAATGGACAACATAATTATCCACCACCACAAAGCTACGCACCTCCTCCTCCTCCTCCTCCCACAAATCAATACCCAGTACCCACTACAAGCTCTGGTCTTGAACCTCCACCACCTTCATACCAAGATTATTCTAAAGATCATCGTGTTCCTCACTTGCAATAAATGTTTATTCCCCCTCGTCTCTTTTCTATTTACTACTACTACTACTGCCATCATTACCACTAGCACTTCCACTAGGTGGTTCTTGGCCAAATTTTAAAACGTACAGCTTGTGTTTGATAGCGTGCAAACTCTGTAAACGTATACAAATAATTTAAATAAATCGCTATTTCTTTGCAATCCATGTATTTATTTACCTCGTCCAAAATATAATTGTCACATTGATAACACCAGACGGATAAATCACTAAAGCTGATACATACACAATGATCCGTTTCATCCACATGTTTCTTCATATGTCCCTTACAATATCTAGAGCAATACACGGCTTTACAGTGTAGACAGTGCCAGTTCTCGGTTGTGTCATCGCACGACTGACATGGCTTGTGCAAGTAATCTACCTCATCCACCACGTAAGCAGGTACATGGGGACAGTCTGTGATGGGCGTAACGGCGAATCCCATAGTTTCAATCAAGTAAAAAGAAAATAAAAAAGCAACAGAAAAAAAAAGATTTATACAAGGTTACGTCATTTTTATTTCGTTGATCAATTCAGGAAATAAAGCGTACACAATTTCATCTAATAAAGAGTAAACCAAGTCTTGATTTAAGCGTTTGTTTTGAAGTACAGTAAATAATCTTCGAGCTCCTTTTCGTGCATTCTGTCTGCCCACCATATTGCCAAGCAAATCTTTTTATAAAGGAAAATCTATTATTAGAAAATTGCCCACATTTATAAAAAAGCAGTTTTATATTACCCGGCAGCCATGTTGAGAGTTTACGGTTGGCTTCTTCTCTTGTATGCACTTTTTCTTCTACTTTGCGAGCTGGTTTAAATGTCAGTGGTCCTCCATTCGGCCATAAGCTATCCGTGATTTTGTTGATGTAAAATACCACCATGGAAGTAGAGCCCAAGTACTTTAGTACTTCGCGCAGTTTTCTAAATTTTTTCATCAGTAAAAAAACAAGGCACGCGTTTAAATATAAAATGATATTTCACCTTTCAATGGTGCCTTCCAAAATTTGTTGTAAAATAATCACAACTGCTTGTCTTCTTAACCAATTCGTTTTATCCTTAAGTTCAAACATTTCAATAAATAAATCACAGAGCGGTTCAGTAAATCGTGTAATGCCTTCTGCTTTTAACGAATCTGGTAAATCCGTAGCAGATGATAAAGTCGTTGAATCCGCTAATTTCGTGTTACTACGAGAGCTGCTAGAGCTAGCAGGAGGACTACCTGACTGATCATGCGAAAATTCCATCACTTGCTCACCCAGGCGTTGTGTAATCAGATCCAGCATAGAGGGACCAATCAAAATATCATCAATACCCGCAGCCACTGTTTTATAAATATGTCGCATAAATCCCTTGTTCTGTTTTTCATCGTTTGACATGGGACCGCCTGCCGCAGCAATTGATTTCTGAAGATTTTGAATAGATGGTGAAGTCAATGAATGCAACGAGCTGCTTGAACTGGAAGTAGGCATAGGAGGTGCACTTGTAAATAAACCAAATGACCAATCCGTATCTGGTGCAGGAACATAAACATTTTGTTGTGACAAGAACGACTTAAATTCTTGACTTTGACAGATATCACGGTCTTCAATTAGGCGACGTAAATACTTTTCCAAACTAATTCTACGGGTTTCCACAAACGGTTTTTGAAGCTTCAGGAGGGGCCATTTACCTGGGAATTCAATGAGTTTAACAATAGGAAAAATTTCTTTCAGCTTTTGATGTAAAGCAAAGAACTCGCTGTATCTTCGTGTAACAATCCAACCTGATGCATAATTCCCATCAAACCCCAATTGCTGAATTTCAATCACGTAAAGAGCAAAATCCCCATTTTTATCAGATCCGATGGTCGCATCCGTAATATTCAATTGAGATCGTTTAGGCGTTAAAACGTTCTCGGATTCTTGTAATTCATACTGACATTTCTGATAATTGATTTGTTGAATTTCCTGTCGAAACATACTTTTACTTATTTTTAAAATACGTAATTCTTCAAATTTATGCTGCATTTCGGCTTTTGTTATCAATGCATCTACAATCGCTTCTTGCGCAATGAGCTTCTCGACTTCTTCATTCAATTTTTCGATTTTGTGTGCCAGCATCAGATCTCCGGGTGGAGCGAAATGCACATTGGCTAATTCGCTCGAGGTATCGGGAGAAGCAGACATTTTAGTAGGAATTGCCGTGTCCAATGTATCATGTTCAATCTCTGAAATAGTATTGGTGCCACCCGACGATGTCCAGGATGGTAAAGGAAATGCATTCTCTACAGGAACAGCTGTGGTTGATTTGACGCCTTTGGCCCCACAGAGCAATAAAGCGGAAGAAGAGCTTGTGGGTTTGGGTGCTCTAGCTGGTTCGGGTTCGGGTTCGGGTATATCTACTATCTCTTCATGATTATTTCCATCCAAAATGGATCGTAATTCTGCTTCCACTGCATCCACTGTGTTACTTCTAACCAACCTATTTCTCTTGGGTAATTCTTCATTCTCCTCTTCCTCATCTTCGGTTTCATCTATTGACTTGATTGAGTTTGGCACTGAGCTACTTGTACCAATTTCTTCTGTATTTGTCCATTGAAATATGTTTGAAAATGAAGTGAGTTTGGAGGTAGAATCCGAAAGTGCTCGTTGATGACCTCTTGGCCTTGACGAGTGTAGACTTGGAGTAGGTGATTCTGTCTTGACGGGCGCAAAATGAATGGATTCCTGAATAGAAGCAGGTCTTCTTTCTTCAGGGATCATGGATGGAGCTGAAGCCAAAAACTTAAAATAAAGATCCGACCGTTTAAAATAAGGATAATGTTCCTTTTCAATCTCCCAAAAAACATGTTGTTGGATTCGATAAAGACGTGACCCTAATTCTCGTATACTGTTAGAGAATGCTTCTCCTTCTTTAGCTTCTTGTGCTGCATCGATTGCGCTTAAAAGATCGGTGTAAATTTGATCTAGCACATGAAGTCTATGAGGTGCTGTATCTGTGAAGTACATATCATTTACCATCTTGACATCCTGTAAAAATGTTTCCTGTTCCTGAGGGGTGATGACATCGGTACTATGAAAGCCCTCTACTATTAGCCAAAATTGAAGTTTTACCATATCGCCTCTTCGATCCATAAATTCCATGAAATAGGATAATCCTGATGAGTTCGTTAAGATGTCTCTGAGCGTATATCCAATACTGGATGGTATTGTACTCTGTTTTCTTGATCCAACACCGAACAACTGGGAAGTGGATTTTCGCTATTGTGTGCGAGTGAGTTAGTGGGACGATGTAACATGTGATAGAACTAGAAAAAGAGGATGACTTACGAAATCAAACTGTTCACCTGATAACGTACTAATTCTTTTATCGACTCTCTTCTTTGCTGTACTGAGACGATTGATATAGACAATAATATCTTCTACCTTTTCACCATCCATGACTTCCTCAGGATCACGATCCGCTATTCCATGTGTTAAAAAAAAAGGGTGATCCTGGATTGACCACGAAGACACGCACACACTCTCACACACAAACACGCGTTATCCTTACCTATCTGTGCCTTCTTTTTCCGAATTTGGGTCACAATATCATTTCTCACGCGTTTTAAATCCAACAAATTCTTTTCCTCTCCAATCCCTTTTAAAAAATCTTGATATGTTTTTCTACCCAAGCCAAAACCATAAGGTTTCTTCTTGGATGAACGATGCTGATCTCCTTCATCATCCCAATCATCCGTAGACACACCCGTTCCCAAAAATGCTGAAGAAAATTGAGTCTTTGGTCCCATTTTCATACGCTTGTTCACGGGTTCACTCTTGGATTTGTTGAAGACATTCATGACTTCTTCTGTATCGATATCAGCGGTTGAATGACGATTTAGAACCTCACGTAATTGACGCACCATTTTCCTATACAATAAAAAAAGTTGAGAAGGTAAAGGATCGAATGGGTTTCCTGATTTACTCTGAATGTACGTTACTGTTCAATAATGGCTTTTCCCAACTATAGATAAAAAGAAAGAAAGAAAAAAAAGAGGGGAGAAGAAAGGATGAGCAACATTCAAAAAGAAATTGACATAATAATATATGCATGAAAAATATATACAAACATAAGCATCTATTGTTTGATTCCAAAAATCAGGATCGGCCAACATATCAATGACAGGTTGCAGTACTGAATTGGAAACGATTTCACGTATCACCACACGAACGGGACCACTTTGTAATTCCTTTTGTTCAATAATGTAAGGTAGCACGCGTTCGATCATCTGTCTGAGATAAGCAATTTCTGTAGGTTTTGTTGTTACAGCAGCAGTAGTTAATGCACCATGCAATTTACCATGTCGAAAACGAGAAGCTAGCAAAAGATCCAGTTCATCCGACTGCGTGACTGATCTCTCCAATGATTTACCACGCAAGGATGTTTCGGCTGTATGAAATTCAGAGATATGTGAAGTGATCTTGGGTACAATCTTATTCAAGACGACCAATAATAAATCGGTATTTTGCAATCGTTTGGTCAGTTCCACGGTGGCAGAGCGTATAATCACATCCACTGCAAAAGGAAAAGACTGTTCGGATATCTGGCCAGTGATCTTGACAAACCATGATTGAATAAAGTCTCGAAGTAAAAATTGTTGCAATGTATCAAACGACGCTTGAATCTCGCTGTTGTCACTGATGACCTGTTTACGTTTGGTGTTGTCTAACATGCGTTGTTTTTCGAGCCGTGGCCAGAGTGTTTTATGTGTAAACCGTAAGGGTTTGAAACTATCGTTTTTTCGTTTGCCGTGCGGAGACACAAAATATTGAAGGTAAATGAAGGATACAATCGTGTTAAGTAGAAGTAACGACATTAGACTAGCAAACGGTACAGTCAATGCCCAGATAAATAAGCTCTTGTTCCATCCTATTTTAAGCTGTATTGATAAAAAGCATATTATAACAATACAGACAACTTTTTTAAAGGGAGTCATTGTTAACGAACCACGATAATAATAAAAAAAGGGGAAAAATAAAATAAAAACGAGTGTTTCGAATGGGGAGAGACAAACAGCAAACTCAGATAGTTTATGTGACAGGCATATAAATAAAATATACAAAAAAAAAAAAACTTTCTTTTTCTTTAAACCCTTCATTTATTAAAATGTCAGATCAACCTACGGGAGCATTAGACGCTGTGTTTGTAGAATCGGTTGAAATGCCCGAAGGTTCTGTCCTTATTCAAGGTCCCGACTTTAACAAGAAGCTGTCTCTTTCCCAGTTATTGGGAGCTTATAAACAAATTGGTTACCAAGGCAGCAGTCTCGGCGAGTCTATTGAGATTATCAAGGAAATGGTATGTAGTGTGTATAAGCATGTGGGGGACCCCCTATTAATAATACTAAAGCATGCATAATCAGAGAAAATGGCGCTTGTCGGACGACCCTATTGATGCGGATGAGGCTAAGGATTTCCTTGACCCAGAAATTCGTAAAGAAACCAAGTGTAAAATCTTTTTAGGATATACGTCTAACCTTGTATCTTCTGGATTACGTGAGATTATTCGATTCCTTGCACAGCACAAGATGGTGGATGTGATTGTTGCTACAGCTGGTGGCGTGGAAGAGGATTTCATCAAATGTCTTGCACCCACATACCTTGGAGATTTTGCTTTGGATGGTAAAGACCTTCGTAAAAAGGGTCTGAATCGTATTGGAAACTTATTGGTGCCCAACAATAATTACTGTAAATTCGAAGATTGGATTATTCCTATTTTAGATGCCATGTTGGCAGAACAAAAGGCTGAGAATAAGATTTGGACGCCTTCTACCATGATTCATCGTTTAGGCAATGAAATCAAGGATGAATCTAGTATCTATTACTGGACTTCAAAGAACAACATTCCTGTCTTTTGTCCTGCCATCACAGATGGATCCTTGGGTGATATGATTTATTTCCATTCGTATAAAAACCCAGGCTTGATTGTGGATATTGCTGCAGATATCAGAGCCATGAACAACGAAGCTGTCTTTGCCAAAAAGACAGGTATGATCATTTTGGGAGGTGGTATTATTAAGCATCATATCTGTAACGCCAATTTAATGAGAAATGGTGCGGATTATGCTGTCTATATTAACACAGGTCAAGAATTTGATGGTAGTGATGCAGGTGCTCGTCCTGATGAAGCCGTTTCTTGGGGTAAAATTAGATTAAATAGTAAATCCTGTAAAGTCTATGCAGACGCAACCATTGTCTTCCCACTTATCGTAGCAGAAACATTTGCTAAAGAATTGCATCAAGAAGAACAATAAATATATTATATTTTATTTCAATCCTCGTCTTCATTATTATAGCCTCTTTTAACTAATGCATCCAACAAGACTCGTCTTTCCGTACGTAATCTCTTTAATTTCTTTTCGGTTGTGGCCCATTCATCACACAACATTTCATTCTCCCGTAATATATAATTTAGTTGAGCTTTCGCTAGCTTATATTGATCCATCATGCTGTCCTTTTTGACCTTGTTTTTGATATGTGTGACTCTAGGTTGTATAACTTCGCGTTCTAATAAAAGTGGCAACTCTTCTAAATCGTCAGAATCGTCAGAGAGTTGATCATTGTAACGTTGTTGTAGTTCTTGCAGCTTGCGCTTCTTTTTTATTGACGCAGGCACTTTTTTCTCAAGTTGTTCGTGGTCTAACTTTGCATGTCGATCTAATCCTTCCATGTTTGAAAATCTGTGTTTGTGAAATAAAAGAGAAAAGAGAATAAATTATGATAAAAAAAAAATTTAAACACACAGCTTTTTTTTTTTTTTTTTTTTTTTTTTTTTTTTTTTTTTTTTACGTTTTGTGACAGTGTCCACATTCAAAAGGACTTTCGCCTGTATGTAAATGTAAATGGTTGGCAAAAGAAAACCGACTATGCCAAACAATATTCTTTCGATGGCAATCGTCCCACTGACATTTGTATTCAGCCTTTTTCCAACCAATATGTTCTAACTCAAAATAACTGTCAGTTACAAGTGCGTCTACTCTTTCTCTTTCTCTTTATTTTACCTTTGGATAAATGCAAAGAGAGTTCGGATGCAGGTAACAAACAATGATTCCACAAGCAGACGTTAGACATTAGAAGAAAAGGGACACAATTATGCAGTTGCTTTTCTTGCTGAATATAAATAAATATGAAACGTCACGGTTGCATTTACAAGTACCTTCCTTCCCCTCTATTCCTGCCCTTCTTTTTCACACATGACCCTCATCTTTGTCACGTTCATGTAAGATTACTCTTTTTTATGTCAGAGCTAATTACTATTCTTTTCTTAGGGTTCCAGTGGATAGGGTAAAGGCTTATAAAATAAAAAGCTGAGCCATAATTAAGAGCAACTCGGTGTTCTTTGCAGGAATTATGTTTTGTCTTTGTATCATCATGCAGTGTAATACAAAATAGCAATAGGCCGACCCTCTTTGATAGCAGTAGATTGGCAGCCTGAGGCATATATAGCATATTTCCTGAACAAAATCTTTGACTGAGAGCGATAAACATTACTGACAATGTCACAAAGTTTTACAGGTCTTATCATGCAACCATGGTAACTCTTTGGAGGAAATGGTTTTAGGAAGTGTGATGTAGTAAAAAAAGGCTGTAGATATTCTACGTGCATGAATTTACATGAGTACACTCGAAGGAAGGGCGTTCAATATTCACTTTTTGTCAATTTGTGATACGGTTTCCATTCTGGGGTTCAATGTTCCAGAAAGAAAAAGAAAAAAAGATCGCTCAGGCAAAATTTCCCCCCTCACTGCTTACTAAAAGATGACAGCATCTTCTTTTATAGTAGTTCGACCAGTACTATGCGAGGACACACGATATAACTCCAAAGTTTGGGAAATGATAAATGCGGCTTATAGATCCTCTGAAAGCTGGACAACGGATGTCAAGATTGTAAGCATTCCTCGCATCAGCCTGGACGAACTCAATGAAACAGTCTTAAATAGTGGAAAAGAAAATGTTCTAATGTATGCTTTCGATGAAGAGAATGTTGCAGGTTGCATTTTGATTAAAAAAGACGGTACGTTATCCTTGTTGGCCGTTTCTCCATCGTACCAGTCTCGGGGCATTGGTGGTTTGTTAATCAAAGAATCCCTTGACTACATGAAGTCTGTATTGTGCATGAAACTTGCTATTATACATGTATTCCAATGTAGACCAGAGTTAATAGCATGGTATCAACGACTTGGCTTCGAGGATGATGGTGAAGTAATGCCCTTCCCTTTTAAGAATATTTTACTTGTGGATGAAGCACCATTGGTGGTTCTGAAGAATAAACTATTTTAATTGGTCGTGGGGTATTCATCTTCAGGTATAAAAAGTATTGGCCATTTAGATATTGGGATTAGATTATCTTTTTTCTTTTTTTCTTTTTCTTCAAAATTCTCAAATCTATAATAAAAATGGTTCAGGCACCAATTACGGTCCGTTTGGTAGAATTAAATGACGTGAAGCATGCTGCTACTGCAACTGCTGTGGTTAACAACGCTTACAGAGCCGAAGGTGGATGGACTACGGAAAAAGATATTGTCGGTGGACAACGTTGTACCGAAAAAGATATGACAGAATTTATCAAAGAGAGTGGAAAGCCCAACACCCTTTTATTTGCTTTTGAAGGCGATGTTGTTGTTGGGACTGTACAAATCCAACCTTCTCATGAATCCCCTAAAGAGGCTGAGGTTGGTCTCTTTTCTGTCTCACCTTTACATCAATCCCGTGGTATCGGAGGTAAGCTTGTTCGTCAAGCTTTGTCCGAAATGTCGGTCTTGGGTTTTGATACCGCTGTCATGCATGTATTAGAAAACAGACCTGAACTTCTTTCATGGTATAAAAAGTTGGGTTTCTTAGAAACTGGTGAACGTATTCCTTTTGTTTGGCCTGAAATGTTGAAGATTAAGGATATTCACTTCTTAACATTGAAAAAACCACTTGAAAAGTAATTTAGAGCCCTCTCCAACCCCCGCAACCCCTGCCAAAAAAAAAAAAAAAAGAAACCATGGCAACCATAGACTTTTTACCCTCTATCGCCCTCATTAAGGCTAATAATAAATAATTAATAATGTTGGTTACAGATCTATTTCACTGAATGTCATGTGTTTTATTGCTGATTCATCGAGCACCTTTTTAGTAATCAGTATAATCGTATACGGTGAATATAAACTAATTGTTTAGGTTCAATACTTTATATTGGAAGGACTACTTTGACAACCCCGATCCTTCATTGGGCCATACAATGGGGTAGTATGTCACACAAGGAAGGAAAGGAAATCATGCATTTATGCACTGCAGAAGCCAAATTACTTTACCGAGTATTACAATTCTTAAACTATTGGGCTTTATGAGTGTAACTTCGAGCTATGCATTTTCTCTATTTATAATTAATTGATCGTCATAAGCATTCATTAAGGGTAATTATACCCACCTTGGACAAGAGCGAAGTTTTTTTTAGGTTGATCTACACTTCATTTTCCAAAACAAGAAATACAGGTTCTTAAAAGTTACTCGAGCATTTACGCACTGGCTAGCGAAGCATGTATATTGAAATATGCTTTACGCAGAGATTGATATGCATGTCGATCTTTTTTTATTTTTACCAGAGTAAAAAATGCCTCCCTGTGATGCTTTAAATGAAAACAAATCGATCAAGTCAAGAGTAGAGAATTTAAAGGATGTTTTCATATTATGATATCAGCCTTATCTAGCTATTAAAAAGAGTCGTGTTTTTAAGCTTTTGTATGACCAAAACGTAGAATTGTACTTCAGCTGTCTCCTCCCCCCCCCCCTTTTTTTTTTGGCTGTTGTTCTGGTGGTGGTGGTAAATAAAGAAAAATAAAACGAATGTTGATCAAGATATGGTTTGAGTGACTTTTACAGACAAACTTAGAGGAATCACAGCAGTTAAATGGGTGTTGGGGGAAAAGTAACAGTTTGTGTTAATCCTTTCATACCCGCTGATTGGGCGTAGAAACCCTTCATTTCCTTTTGAAGTTGGCACTATTTTTAAATTTTTGGTAAATAACCCCGTCGCTTCTTAATTTCTCTATATCTTTCTTCTTTTGTTTCTTCAACATTAACCATGACTGACTTAAAGAAGGAAAATACAAAGCCTCTAATTGACACAGAAGAGTCCGAAGAAGAGATTAGCCTAGTTTCATCTGAAGCAGAGGTTACCAGTAGCAACACAACCGCTACCTTAAACCCAGACATTAACGCGGAATGGGATGAACCAACCACGAAGAAAGAGCACCCTTTAGCTGCAGCGATTGTTGTCGAAGACTATGATAGTGATCCCTGGGCTCAACCAGAAAATGCCTTATTAGCTCATGAGGAAGAGGAAGAGGATGAAGACGAGCAAGATCTAGTTATGAAGCAACCACCAGCACAATCTGCAGAGGCTCCTTCAGTTGCTACCACAACTGTGTTTGATGCAGTCGATCACCTTCACGAGCCTATTGCGAGACAGGAAGAAGATCAAGATACGTCGGCTGTAAAGGTAATTCACTCTATATTTTTGTACCTATTTTAAAGTTTTTTTTCTTAAATCCTAACAACGTCGTCATTTCGTAGGGCTTTCAAAATTTCGAAGACACTGATAAAATTGATGACCTAAAAGTGTCTGGAGAACTTCCGGACTGGTTGACTGGTGAACATTTTACCGTTGGGCCTGGAACATTTAGCATCAAATATAGCCGTAAAGTAGAGATAGATGGATTACTTCAAAACTCTACAGCAGTCTATTCGTTCGGTCATTGGTTTGATGCATTACCCTTAGTGAACCGTTTCGACTTGAATGGGTCTAGAAACTCAATTACTTACCGTAACAAATTAACCAGCAAACGGTTAATTGAAAAGATCCGTGATCATCATGGCTATGCTCCTCCTCATCCTGCCGGTCTTTTCATGTCAAACACAAACCAAACTGTTTTATCAAAAATCTTGAACAATTCTTCAAAGCCAAATAAGAAGCCTGATGCAGAACCTTGTGGTGCACGTATTCTAACAAGTATACCTGGATTAGAAGGAAGACTATTAACACAAAATTATGCCAATCATGTAAGTTTTCTAAATGATTGTTCAACTTTAAATTTTATTCTTATATACATACATATCCCAGATCCAAGAATTAGATCCATTTGATTTGAAACCCACTCGTTTATTAACTTGGAGCGACATCAACCCTTTGTTTAAGGGAACTAGCTCTTGTCCTAACGGCCAATACGACTCACGAACTGGAGAATATATCAACTTTACATTGGAAGTTGGGTATCAATCGGTCAAGTATAACTTCTTTTCGATTAGTGATAAAAATCCAAAGGGTTCCATCATCGCATCCATTACTGCTCCTATGGCCTATGTAAACACATTCTCCATCACACCGAAATACATCATTTTTGTAAGTGTATTTACTATGATTACTGCTCTTTTAATAATATTAACACTACGAGGCAGGTAATTTGTCCTATTCTTGCAAATGCCGGCGGAGTTAAATTCAACTGGAATGAAAGCATCATGGATTCATTCTCTTTTAGAGCCACTGAACCTACATTATTTTATGTCATTTCAAGAGAGAAGGGAGATGTTATTGCAACCTACCGATCTGATCCTTGTTTTGTATTTAATCATATCAATGCATTTGAGATGGATGGAAGTGACACAGTGTATATTGACATGATTTGCTACCCTGATGACACCATTGCACGTCAATTGACAACTGAATTTTTGCGTAACCCAAATAACATGAAGCCATCACGATTAATGGCCTCCGAAGTCAGAAGATATCAATTGGCGAATATCCAAGAAGAGAATTTATGCTACTTGACCAACAATTCTTTGATTCCTTCAAAAAACAGTGTTTCGACTCGCATTTCTTCGGTGTTTGGATACTTCAAAAAGAATACGCCTGCAGTATCGGATAGTCTAGAATATGGTGATAATGGTAATTATGTCGCACATGCCAACAAATGGTATTCCTGGATGCCCGTCGCCTCATTTGATAAAAGAGCCCAACCTTCTATTGAGCTACCTCAAATCAATCCTAAATTTAAAATGTATAAGCATACCATCATGTATGGCCTTGGCTTTTCTGCATCTAGTTCGTTAAAGGATGGTGCTATTTGGGATAGTATTGTAAAAATTGTAAGTATAAAAATGACGCGATAATTATGTGTGTGCGTGTGCTAACAAAATGATTTAATAATAATAGGATGAGGATAAAAAACATGTTGTAGCCTCTTGGCATCAAGATTTCTGCTACCCCAGTGAAGCATTGTTTGTACCAAGACCTTCTATTGGGCCCGAAGATGAAGTTGGCGAGGATGAAGGTGTTCTTATTAGTATTGTGATGAATTCTCAGAAGGCTACATCCTTTATCCTTATCCTGGATGCAGGTTCCTTAAAGGTGTTGGCTACTGCAGATCTTGAAAGACTTGTGCCACTCAGTTTTGCTCACGGGTCTTGTAGACTAAGAGAAAATTAATCTCGTAGATTTTCAATACATGTCGCTTTTCATTATTTTATCCCGTCATTATCCTCGTTGCCATTTACATACATAAAAAAAAAAAAGATAACTGCTGCGTTTGCTTGTTTTTAGCTTTTCGTGTAATCTAAGAGACAGATGATTCTAGCAATACCAAAAAAAACTTCTAGAAATTATTAAAAGATCCTTTTTTGGTAAATCATAATTTATATGCCAAGGGTAATTTCTAAAACGTTGCGACTTAAGAACCTACACTAACTAGCCTGATTTTTGCGGTTTCGGGTACATTTATAGACGAGCTTATAAAATAAAGGCTTTTTTTTTGGCTGGGTACCCAAAAGGAATATTTTATTTTCTTTAACAATACAAAAAAAAAAGATGTTGAAGAAATTAGTATTGTTACTTACTGTTGGTATTTCCACCCTGGTGACAGCCGCCACACCTGGTACATATTTCTATGGCCTCAACTATGGAATTAATCCAAACGCTTGTCCAAGCTATGAGCAGATCAAAGGGGATTTTGAAAAGATACAACTGTACACAAACCGAGTACGTACATTCTCAATGTCTGTTTGTAACCAAGGAGCGCTAGCTTTACAAGCTGCTAATGAATTGGGCATGAATATTTATTTGGGAATGTGGATTGATACACCAGCTACTTTTGAATCTGAAATGGCCGCCTTGACAAATGTGATGCAAAGTGGAGCTTCTTTTGATAAGGTGGATGCTATTATTGTTGGATCTGAGGTTCTCTATCGTAAAGATACTGATGAGAATACATTGGCCGACTACATCAAGAAAGTGGGACAATTAGTTCGACCCAAGGGTATTCAAGTAACTACAGCGGATGTCTACTACGAGTTCCCACCTGTTGTTGTAGCTGAATTGGATTTCTTGATGATGAACGCATTCCCTTACTGGGAAGGAGTCACTGTCGAGAATGGTGCCACTACTTTAATTGAACACTTTAACTCTGCAGTTCTAGGTAAATCTTTAGGAAAGCCCGTACGTATATCCGAAACAGGATGGCCTTCTAGTGGACCTAACTTTGGTGCTTCCATTGCGTCTCCCGAAAATGAAAAGTTATACTTGTCCAATGCTTTATGTCTTACCCGTAAGAATAACATTGACATGATCTATTTCTCTGCTTTTGATGAGCCTTACAAAGCTGGTGTTGAAGCACATTGGGGTATTATGAATCCTGATGGCACTTTAAAAACCGATCTGTCTACTTCATTATTCGCAAATCCAACTTGTTAAAAAGGATAAAAAATAAAAATACACCCTCTTTTTTCAAAAAAATATATATTTTTATTTTGTACAAATGCGTGTCTTGATATTGCAATATTCTAAGTGATTCAAACTGTCTTTTCTTCCTTCTTAGCGACGGCATCGAGTAATTCGTCAATGACTTGAGTTTCGATGACGGTTTCTTTGACAGGTGCTTTAATCCATTCTTTGGGGAATTCTAATCTTTGCTTGGGCTTTGGTAAATCAAGAGGAATATCGGCAAAAGTATCCTTGGTGTCCTACACAGAAGAAGAAAAAAATGTCAAAATTTGACAGAACACAGTGCAGGTTATTTCTTTTTACCTTTGCTTCGACAATCAACTTGTTTAAAACATCGAGTAAATATTTCTTGTTTTGTTTGCGGTGAGGGAATCTTTCACTTGACATGACTAATTCTTCGGTGTTTACGTTATATCTTGGTCCACTCAATAATAAAAATTTATGCTTTTCAGTAGCACTTAATTTTAAATCAGACACCTTGACGTTTAAAACGGCTTTCTTCTCTACAGGATGTCCTTCTCCAACATAGGTATGTGACTTGATTCTTAAAATTTGATCGGATGTAGGTGCTTCAAAAGGTTTAGCGAAAGCTATTTTTTAAAGAAAAAAAAAACAGAAACCAGGGGGTGTTAATTAGTTTAAAAGAAAGAACGTCAATTTCTACAAGAATTACCATTCAATTTAGGTAATTCGAATTCAGTCTTTCTTAAATATTGACGAACTTCTCTAATGTTTTCAAAGAGACTGTGACCGATGGTGGTTTGGTCATCGAAATCAAACTTTGGCATAAATTCGACATCGAATTTCTTTTCTGCTTTTCTACGTTGAACTCCGGTACCTTGACGACCTGCAAGAGCAACAGAAGTGGTTGAAAATTGTCTGGCGGCAGTGCCCTTGTTCACAACTTGTCTCAACATGATTTTCTTAGAAGAAGAGTAATTATTTTTTTTGTATTTTTTATTTTTTGACTGGGGCCAAAAAAAAAAATGTCAGTTTTTACGTGACTACGATTTTATTTTGTAGTAGCTACATTGCTTTCATACTCTTTTTCATCAAGTATTAAATGTATAGGTATGCTAGGTGAGTATAAACAGCGATATAATGTACCGCTAGGGCACTCTTGAGAAGCACAACCAATTCGTTCAGTATCTTTCCAAACCATCGTGATAAACGTTGCTGCAGCATCTGTATAACCTGGATGATCATAGTCGTAATATTCGTTACCCTTATACCAAGCATTGATTGTCTGATTCCAGTTTTTAAAGCCGCTTGCTACATTGTCAATTGCTATAAGATTTAAGAATCCGCTGATATCACTTTTGCTGTTAAAATCGCATTTCTTAACGTATTGTTTCGATTGGAAAGCCAAAGTAGTGTCCCATTTTAGAGCGGATGTATCTTTATGGTTTTGTCGAAGCTTCTTATGAAGTGCAATGATTATATTGCGCTGCTCAATAGAGTTATCTACTTCTGAAGCTGCTACGCAATAGACAACAAAAACCAAAAACAAAATTGAAAATGAATAAAGCATTATGAGAAGAGAAAGATAATCTCTTAATATTCTTCCAGGAAAATTCTTATATAATGTTACTAGACCTAATGATTTATACGGTAGTACCAAACAGGAACATTTAGTATAAAAGTGTGCCACCTGGAACAAAAAAGTTTTCTACCTTTATTTTGGGCTCTCGATTTACCTTTTTAGTACATTTGGGGCTATAAAAACAGTGTACCCAAAGCTAAAATCAGGCACGTTGATGCTATTCTTTTTCCATTATGTGATCAATGTCCGACCCCAGATAATTGCACTAAAATATTACAGCTTTTAGTTTAAAATTAAGACCATTGTTAAAAAATGGTTAATTAAATTTGAGATGCCATGGTGTCTAAATTGTCTGAAAATGTAATAACGTAAAATATAAAAAGATATATGCTGAATACAAGATAGTGTCCCAATTTTTTAAAAAGTCATGAGCCAAAAACTCTATTTCATGCTGATTGCTGCTCGTACGCTCTTACTGCTCAATGAGAAGGGATTGTAGTCCCATTGTAAAATTGAACATGTGACTCAAATGTTTCTTTTTCTAATGATTATCTTTGAATTATATACTGATAATGATATACCCCCCCCCCCCCATTTGTAATATAAAAAACATGTATATAATCTAACCTCTGTACGAAGATTTTCATTCTAAGAGTGCATAGTATTGACCCCATAATGAACAAGCTTAAATGTATATGTTTTTTTCTCAGTTGCATCGTGCATCATATAATATAGACTCTTCTCAAAAAGACCGAATGAATCTCCTATAACACGTGAAAAGTAAATAGCTTCAAGGACAGTATTCTGAGAATGCCTACACTCAGGTCTTTTTTTTTTTCTATGTATTTTTTTAAATCACGTGGTTGGTTTTTTTTTAATTACTATGCGACCTTAGTCTACTAAATTATTTTACCTCAATTGATATCCATATCATGCTTCACTATTGATATATGCTGTTACTGGAATGCTGATAGACAGTTAACAAGTTCCGAATTGCTTGTTTATTTAAGCTTGGGGTAATTGCAGATGTTTCTATTATATGTAATACGGCTCAAACAGATAGATGATTAAATATACAATTAAACCATCCTAACATAAGCCAGCTCTTATTTATCATCCTATAAATAAGACTCAGTCACACACTTTTTTCTTCCTTCTTTCTTTTCTCTTAACATACTTATTCTTTTGTATGAAAGCAATCAAGGTTAGTTACTTAAATATTGACTTTCTTGCTTTTCAAGAAACGCTAAATTATTACATCTTCTTTTCTTTTCTTTTAAAATGCAAAAGATACATCGCGATTCTTGCGATATCTCTGCTACGGCTAATCTTTGCTATAGGATGGCAACCTCCCAGGTTGATAGACTGTAAATAACAGGGATTGCACTGTAAATATGCTTGATCAGACTGGCTGGCTAAGTGAGTGGTATAAAAAAATACGTTTGGAAAAAATTACGGAGGCCTAAACATTTTTCTTGATAAATTTGTTATCTACGTTGTTTATTTTTCTTGATAAGCCAGCACTGGTCTTTTGTCTTGACTCCACTGTTCGAGAATTATTAACCTTTTGCGAAAAGAACATTTGAAAATCAAGCTACCAATAGGCAAACAGATGCACTAGAAGACCTGATGTGCGTCTGTCATGAAACAAAGAAAAAGGCTTGCAGAGGCGATAGTAGCTCTTGGTGAAAACGAAATACCTGAGGCCGTAAAGAATTCGGTGAAAAGCCATATTGAAGGTGCTATATTGTTTAATGATGCATATCACGCAAAATACAAAGAATCAGCGGCTCTCTATTCATTCTACCATCACACCCCTCCACGTCGGATGTTGGAACAGGTTATCATCACCGGGAGACGTTCCAGCATCACTAAGCAACCCGCCCATCGAAGTAAAAGCACAAAGTGTTCGTTCTTGTAGTCAAAACTGGGGATATAGCAACAACCATTTGTCTACGCTCGGGGAAAAGGAAGTCATACCATGGGAAGCTATTTTTGTATCAGTTTTTAGAAAAGAATTAATTTTTTTTTTAGATACGTTGGTTAACCTACATTTGATTACAAGTCTGAACCATTAAAATCAGAAACTAAAGAGAAAAAAGAATAATGAATTTGAGAGTATTGTTAAGAGAAAATGTCATTACCAGTTCTTTTGCCTTGAATTGAAAGTGGCTACTTTCTATTTTACAACCGAGCGATGCTCCCTCTAATACAAAAAAAAAAAAAAAAAAAAAGTGGCGCATGATCGAGTACAAAAACTCGGTTTGAGCTTTGTTTAAACTGGCGCAAGATCGGTGCAAGCGCGAAAACTTCGAACACTACATGGGTAACATCGATCTCTTAAGCAATAATGGAAGAGAAGCTTCCCCAATAGTAAATGAAAACAATGGTTCTGTGCCCAACCTTCATCGATGGGTGACAGTTGGAAGTTATGGTTATGCATATAATGGTATGGAACGACTATTTCAAGAAGGTTCAGGAATAATAATAAAAAAAAGAGGTCATGAAATACTTTTTGAAAGGCGGCTGATATGGATGCATATAACAGTATTGGTGTTGTATATTGACGGTTCAAGTAGTGAAATACTGAATTAAAAAAAAAGGTTCAAGAGGTTTATTACATTATTGAACCGACTCCATTTGGTGTTATACTGTCATTAGGAAAAGTCGAGACATAGAACGATGACCAAGCTATTTAAAGTGGCAAGGAGCCTTTGATCAAACTTGAATAAAAAAAAACTGTTTGCTTTAGAAATCGATGCATATTGAATACTCGGAAAGGGGACCCAATTATAAAAAAAAGGGAACGGGTGGGAAAGCACCAAGACTCAAGAAGAAAGTTTTGTGCATCGTTACCCCCATTTTACAATATACCTTTTTTTTTCTCTCTTTTCTCAAAAGCTCCAGTGGCTTGACTGCTGATGGATTTCGCGTCAGTTATTGGGTCGATCCCAAATATGTGCTTTCTTGGCAACTAGGATAGGTCTGTATACATGTCTTATTTATCTGTACAGACGGTTCGAAAAGTACAAATAAGGTTACAGACGAGTGGTACGACAAAGATTTGTGTGAGTTTTAAACAAATGTCACCCAAAAAAAAAAAAGGTTCGGGTTATTCAAGTTGTACAGGTTTTCATTTATTTTCAAAAAAAAAAAAAAAAAAAGTGCAATGCAGCAATAAGGCCGAAATGCCGTAAGAGGTTTAAAAAGGCACAAAACATTTTTTGCTCTGCTTGGCATGTGAAGGGGCTGACTTCTAAACCGACTAGGAGCTGACAGCAGTATGATGATTATTTAGTACTTAGATCAGACTACAATCAATAGACCATCTTTCTTTACTTGTGTCATGTCATTTTTAGAACATTTCAAAAATTACCTTTTTGAATGAATTCTCCATTTTTCTGATGCTGATTTGTAACTGAACAAGAGAAAGAAAAAAAAAAGAACTAATGATTTAATAATTTCGTATACTATGATGATGCATCCCTAGCACTTTAATAAAAAAAAATCAATGACGACAAAGGTGCAATAAGACACAATAAAAATAGGATTGTCCCCCTTTAATGCAAAAGAGAGAAAATAAAATCGAGCCTTTTCTCTAAATGGGTTACACTGATTGGAACAAGTTTTTCCGATTTTCTAATAGGAAATAAATGATATCATGACTAAACAGCCTTTTTTAGTCACACGAAAACCGTCGTCATATTTTTGTAACTTTTTTTTTTGTTTTATATAAAAAGGGCAAGTAGGGTTTACGGATAACAATTTCTTCTTCTTTATTAAACTTTTTTTAAAAAAAAACTAATAAAAATGGCCCTTACTACTTCTGACATCTGTAAAATCATCGCTGGTAAGTAAAAACAAAAAAGATATCGTCTAGATACATATATACTCATGTGTATACGTTAGCCGTCATCTTGCCTCCTCTTGGTGTCTTCCTCGAAAGAGGTTGTACTTGTGATCTTGCTATCAACATCGCCTTGACTTGTCTTGGTTTCATTCCCGGAATTGGTAAGTTTTATATATACGATAAAAGGGAGAAGGGTAGAAAACTAAATGGTTGTCTTTTTTTTGTCTACTATAGTCCACGCTCTTTATATCATTCTCAAGTATTAAAGCGCGTTTTTCCCACAATCTCCATCCATTTAAATACTTCATAATAATATATATTGCAATGTATATATAATACCTTTTTAAATAAATTAATATTTTTTCCAACGAAAAAAAAAAAAAAAAAAGTTCGATCTTGGCACATAAAATAACGAATCATTTTATCTGCACCAGCTTAAAAAAAACTATTCTGAAACGCTTAACAAGGGTTCGAAGAAAATAGGTTTTCTTCGGGACTGATCTTCGTTACACTTGACGCATCAAATTTAGACATAGAAAAATAATGCAGCCAATCAAAAGCGATATTATTAGTTAAAAAAATCTCAAATAGGAGCATTCTAAAAATACAAGGAGGACATGTAGTCACCGTCACTAGCAACCATACAGAAAGTACCAGGTCTTTGTGTCGATGGTCCGGTTACTAGGTAACCAAATCTGGTGAGATAGGCAGGCTCTACAATGATAGTAACATTAAAGATAGTTCCGCTTTATTCTGTCATCATTTATCTGCTAACGTCTTTATAGTGATTGTACATGTTTTTCGAGTGCGTGACGACAATGCTATAGTTACATCATATTCCGCATCACGGAGTACAATACATTCTCACTTAAGCTGCAGTGGCACTTGTTCAACAAGACGAACTAAACTTTTTGAAAACTAAGAGAAACTGAAAATCTTGCCAAGACTTCAATACCGTATTACCATGGAATCATCCCACAAAAAATATATCTAAATTAAGCTTTTTTTTTTTAAAAAAAAAAAATCCCAGCCACAAAGCCACACTAAGCCAAGTCATGTAAAATTGCAGTAAAAATACAAGACAAAGTGGGTAGCATGGACGTATAATTGCAAAAATTACTTTTGAATTATTTAGAAAACTTTACGCCACAAGCACCGAAAAAAAAAGTGATGTTTATAGAATTATTTATTGATTTATAAGAGAGTAGATAGAAATGAGTGGGAGAAAATTTACTTCTTTCCAGACTTCTTAATACCACCACTGACTATGGAATGAGAAAAAGGAATTAGAATGGCACACTTTTTTATTTTTTATTCTACAATTAATTAGACTTACGCAAAGGACCCTTTCCGGCAGCTTTAGTTTGCATCTCCTTCAACTTCTTGGCTTCTTCCATCTTCTTCTTCTTGAAGGCAAGATCCTCCTATTTTTTTAAAAAACAAATGTTGATTGAGTTATTTTTGATTCTATAATGGATAAAAAATATATAATGCGTACCTCGTCTTCGTCACCTTGAGGAGCCTTCTTGGGCTTCTTGAGAGGCTTAAGCTTACCACCTTTTTTTTTTAATTACATGAGTACTTTTTTGCTTTCTAATGTATTGTTTCTTCATTTGAAAATACCTTGTCTACCGGACATATTTAATAAATGTGTAAAGTATGAATGAGGCTTTTTTTTTCTCTCTCTGCTCCCCTCTCTATCAAAAAAATTTTTGCCTGACTGACAAGTCTTGGGGGGCAGTCCGATCACTAACTTTCAATTCCGATCACTTAGTATGAACCTGATTGGCCAATTTGAAAGACAAGGATTGAATAGTGTATTGATCGTAAATATACACTTATGCTGTAATAAATATAAGCATGGCAAATAATAACTGTTAGCTACAGTGTCATCATATGAAAATCACTGGGTTGTCAATTCTAGCTGTCATGCTATTGACATTAAATGTATAATTCTATACACATACGTTACTGATGCAGCATCCCGTCTACCATCTTATAAACTTATGATCCCTATGCATCATTTTCCGTCGTCTTGCTTTATACTTTCAATTTAGGTAAATATAATAATCATTTATCTATACGTTAAACAAAATGCTACACAATCATTCTATTGTTTTAAAGTCCAAATCACGATTTGTAGTTTTGAACGAGCTGAGAAAAAGATTGAGGGATATCATGTATCCCTCACCAAATTTATATCAATCCAATAACTTTTGAAACAATTATTATATTACAAATCTTTAATTAAAAGAAGTTCACGTTTATGTTTCCTTTGTATACCTTTCAAAAAATGTAGAGCTTCCGCCCGTTACTCAAGCATTGCCCAACTCGACATCGTGAATAAGACAATAATTTCAATCACATGTAAGATAATCCTTTATTTACTATATAAATGACTTTGGTATTTGTTTGATTTGGTATCTTTATTTATAATTGATATGTGTTATATAGTTTAGACATTAAGAATAACTAGACACCATCGAATATTATGAATGATTCGTGGTATGTAGTAGAGATATTAACACAATGCGTACATAGACATCATCAAAACACCAAGTAACTTCAACACAGGCTTGAACTTTTCCCAACACGTAGCGTTTGCACTCACGTCGACACTCGTGCTGTATTCACTTCGACACTGGTTGAGACCCTGACTTAAAATCGGGTACGATGCACTTCCTTCAACACTGGAGTCTGGGCACTGACATGGACACTCGCTTCGACACAGGTTTAGGCACTGGCATGGTTGCACTCGCTCTGAACACTGCTTTGGGCACTGGCGTCTACCACTTGAAGGGTTTCTGCACTGGCGTCGATACTTGTGCTGTACTGGCTCTAACACGGATGAAGGCCCCATGGAGGGCGCAGTCGCTTTCAACACTCGTTTGGGTACTTACAGACACTCGCTTCGACACAGATTTAGAGCACTGGCATGGCAACTCGGTTCCGCATTGGCTTGCAACTTTGCTTTCAACACTGCTTTGGGCACTGGCGTCTACCACTGGAGGGGTATCTGCACTGGCGTCAATACTCGTGCTGTATTCGCTTCGACACTGGTTGAGACCCTGACTTAAAGTAGGGCGCGATGCACTTCCTTCAAAACTGGAGTGTGGGCACTGACATGGACACTCGCTTCGACACAGGTTTAGGCACTGGCATGGTTGCACTCGCTCTTAACACTGCTTTGGGCACTGGCGTCTACCACTTGAAGGGTTTCTGCACTGGCGTCGATACTTATGCTGTACTGGCTCTAACACGGATGAAGGCCCCATGGAGGGCGCAGTCGCTTTCAACACTCGTTTGGGTACTTACAGACACTCGCTTCGACACAGTTTTAGGCTTTTGGCATGGCACTCGCTAACACTGGCTCGCAACTGGCTTTCGATACTGCTTTCGGTACTGGCATTCGCAAACGGAAGGGTAATTAATGAAGCAAAGAAAAGAGAAGGATAAAAAAAAAAAAGACTACGCCCTCTTTTTCAACAAAAAAATATGTGACTGCTGTACTGCGCAACTGGTCGGAGGCCAAAATAATATAGGACGTATCTAGGTACTGTCTGGGTAAAGCCAATTGTTCTATAGTGGAACGCAAAGGGGTATCGAAAGAAGGTGTACATGGATACGGTGGGAGTGACGAAATATGATAAAATAGTGATTGGCTTAAGATCATGTCATTCTAATAGCCATGTTTAAGAAGCCACTACCTATTCTTTACCTGATTTAATCACCAAGATGTGTCATTATAAAAAAGCGGCGTCCTCCCTTTTGCGATGATCTTCTCTCCATAAGTTAATCAAATGATTAACCGAGAATCATTTCTTTAATTCTGTTTTTATCCATTATTTACATATCTTAAAACATCACAACGTTGGTTAGTCTACATTTGATTGTAAGTCTGAACCAATAAAATCAGAAAATAATGATGTTAAGAGTATTGTTAGGAGTATTCTTGAGAGAAAATGTCATTACCCGTCTTTTTGCAGCCTTAAAGTGACTACTTCACATTTTATAACCGAGCGAGCTTCGATCAATGCTCGATCTAAAGCTCGCTCGAATCCAAAAAAAAAAAAAAGTGGCGCGCAAGATCGAAAAGCGAACACTAAACACTGTATAATTATAACAAAATGAACCATAATGACAGGATTTACCCTTTATGTCAAAAATATTTATTTGCTAAACGTCAAACTGTAACTTCAAGCATAGAAAGGCAGGATTTTTGAAAAAAAAAAAAAAAAAAAAAAAAAAAGAAAACTACATTATTCAGAAGCTTTTCAAGAATGTTCTACTCTTAATTCCACACGAAGGTTGCTTAAGTTAGTTTCATCAATGTCAAATGAGAAAAAAGGGTCCCTTTTTTTTTAAGGTTTCATAAAGTGGATCGCACAAACACGAACATGGTTTGGAATATTTTTTTTGCTCCTTTCCTGTGTTAAGATATGGCGTTCAAGTATAGTGATTATGATTTAATCGTTAGCATAGGTAATAAATAAACAATATTCAACAGCAGTACGATTTATCTATGAATGCGACGTGCATAGAATTCGGCACCACAACTTCAGGGTCGTGTTACGCTGTTACTGGCAGAATGTCTCCAAAAGAGTTGAGGGAAACAAGCTACCCAAGCATTATTCATGTTACTGATTGGTAAGTTGATAAAACAAAGTCCTTTAACCTTCATATAAATATTTAAACCTTTAGGCCGAAGCAAAACCATTTACAACATAAGACACCATCTATCATTGTGTGTGATCGGAACTTCCATCTTTTACATTGGGGAATGAGTGCCTTAAACTTTATAAATCTGGTCAAGTAAAAGATAGTCATCGAGTCCTTGAAAAGTTTAAATTGCAACTCCCTTCGTCCATTGCACAAAAAGGAGCTTTCCGTCGTTCTGGAAATACTAGCGAACTCGAACTCTTATGCCTGAGAGCTACAATTGATTATTTTAGGGAACTTTTTGATCACACCGTCGACGCCATCCAAAATGCAAATATAGCTCACGGGGCAAACGGCGGCATAAAAATAGAAAAAGAAAATATTCGTTTTCTTATCACCGTCCCATCACAATGGAATGACGTTCAAAAATCGCTTATGCGTTTGATCGCTATTGAAGCGGGGCTGATTTCCAAATACGACAATGAAACCCGTTTGAAAATCATTAGCGAGTCTTCAGCTGCACTCCTCTATTGTAAACGAATACAAGATATCAAAAAAAGAAGAACTGAGGATACCGAATATGTGATTATGTCAGAGGGTGAGAAGTATATGATTTGTGATGCTGGTGGAGAAACGGTTAGCATTGCTGTCTTTGAAGTGCTCAAGCAGAGAGACCAAGATGGGAAGGAAAGTTTGCGTACCAATTCTGCACTGAGCTCCAAGAGCATTTACAATCCCTGATGACTGAATTAGAAACTCTAAAATCCTTTCGAAGCTTACAACAAATATGGGATTGGATCAAAGGGGAAGTTAAACTTTTTGTCAAGTCATTTCAACAAGAAGATCTCAATTGGAGAAAACAGCAACTCAAAAGATTACAATCCAAACGTAATCGGATATTAAGACAACAAAAAAATAGAAATTTAACATTTCCAGAACTAATCAATGTAGAAATCCAAATCGGCTCTCTCCAACAATCCATAGCAGAAATTGAAATTTTAAAAGCAGGCAAATTTTGGCGCGAGCATGGAGAAAAGTCAGCGGGATTTCTAAAGAGAATCACTAAATCCCGTGAGAGTCAAAGGGAAATTACAAGTCTGTTAGATCCATCGACCAACACTCACTGCACGCAATTATCACAAATAAAAGCAATAGCCAAGGATTTTTATTCAAGCCTGTACCTACCGGATGATATTGATGCATCGGCATTGGAAGAGCTCCTACAGAATATTGATCCGAATATTCAGCTGGGAGTCGAACAACAAGAAGCATTAATGGCTCCGATCCTGTTAGAAGAAATTGTTTTCGAAAGTAGGCGATCTCCTAAATCGAGTAGTCCAGGCTCGGATGGTCTTCCATACGAAATCCTCCACTCGATCGTAACTTATCAACCATTGCAATCATTAATCCATGAAATCTACCAAGACGCATTGATGCACAACAAATTCCCAGACTCTTGGAATATCTCCATCATGTCACTGCTTCCAAAAAAAGGGGACCTCACTGACATCCGGAACTACCGTCCCATCTCTTTGGCCAACACCGATTACAAGATATTCACGAGGATCTTGAACCATCGCATAATGAGTATCTCTAGTACTCTGATTAATCCCAGTCAGCTTGGATTTATTCCTGGAAGATATATAGCTGATAATGGAATGACCTGCCAAATAATAATGGAGGATGCTCAAAGACAGTGGGAACTAGCAAAGCACAAGAAGACCCCCATGGACGACCTGGGCAAAGACATTGGGCTACTGCTAGACCAAGAAAAAGCATACGATAGAATCAATCTTCGATACTTAATGGCGGTTTTAACGCGGTACGGGTTTCCTGAGATGTTTGTTAATTGCATAAACAACCTCATGGCCAACAACAAAATCAGTATCAACATCAACGGCTACTTTACTGAACCGGTGGAGAAGTTGCGTGGATTGAAACAAGGCGACCCAGTCTCACCAATACTGTATAACCTGGCCTTCGAACCATTCATCAGAGCCATCATCAACGACTCTTATCTGAAAGGATACAAGATGACAATGGAATCGCAGCCCAACTCGAATGAGCTCTCTGAACTTACAACAACCAAAGCTCTCTGCTATGCTGATGATGCTCTCATTTTCGTTCAAGATCGACAAGACCTCGTTCGATTAAGCCACCATATGGATACATTCTGTAAAGCGTCAAATGCTAAATTTAATTATAACAAAGTGGAAGCGTTCTCTGTATCTGGGCGAGACACATGGAGTTACTGGCAAACTTCCCTGGAAGCCATGAATATTAGCAAACTCAAGACGGCCTTAGACCCAACACCAACAATATACCTGGGCTTCCCGCTAATTCAATCTATCCCACAACGGAACCACTTTGTAGCAACTCTGGTCGGACAACTCAAGGCCTCAACTGCCAACCATTCGGCTCGATCACTATCAGTGCAGGGTAAAGCTACGGTAATCAACTCATTAATTCTAGCGAAATGCTGGTATATCTTTTGGGTGACGCCACTCCCTCTACAAGCACTACAACAAATTAGATCAGTGGCTATCCAGTTTTTAAGGACAGGTATCTTCCCTACGATAGGTTGGTCAACATGGATTCGTAAGAAATCACAAGGAGGGCTTAGTGTACTAGACCCAGCTCACCAACAATCCAGTCTCTACTTCAAATGGATTCAACCTTTAATTTCATCTAATCCAGCTAACCCAGAATCCAGGCTAAACCAATTACTACAGATACACATCAATAATCGTAGCCAGTCTGTCTACCATCAAATTCCACTATTGTTCCCAGTAACAAGAAAATTCGGAGGTCTCCCTAGGCAACGAACGGACGTGATCGACTGCATATACAAATCAATAGATCTTATTCCGCGAAAGTCTCTTATGATAGACCTCAGCCCTGCTACTTGCCTGGAACTTCCACTGCGAGCAACTCTTATTGAAATCCCAAATCATCGTAACATCAAGCTACCCAAACGTGCAGAAAATATGATCCTGAAAGATATTTTTATGTTTAACCCCCAAATAAACATTCTTCACTGGAAGAGCGGTAACACAATCCCACAACACTGGAAAAGGACACCAAGAAATATCGAATCTGGCCTAAACAATGGCTACTTCAGACTACAACCATTTCTACTTCCTTTGTGTACCCCCTCAGACAGCCCTCGAGAATTCGGTACAGTAGATTTATCACCAATCAGCAACGATTTAAATCTGCTAGGGAAATCTGTCAACCAAGAATATATCACCACCAAAACATTTCGTCAAGCATGCCAATCTACTTCGCTAGCCTCATCGCGACTCTCAAGAATATCAACAATCAACTGGCTACTATTTTGGGCTATGACTCTTACTATGGTACAAAGAAACGTAGTATACAGATTTCTCACCAATGCTATCCCCAACCGCAATATCTTACACCAGATTTTTCCAGAAAAATTCGACTCCTCAACATGTATCATCTGCAATGATGCTACAGAATCGACGTATCACATGCTGTTCTTCTGTCCGGCAAAACACTCAGTGTGGCAAGCAATCATCCTAGAATTCCTGTGGCCTACCTATACCGTTCAGAACATTTTAACAGCACTACAACAACTGGATTTTAACTTAGTCTCATATAGCCGCAAAAACGGAATCAAGTCCTCCATGGTAATTCTCATCACCCTGTCCCAAATTTGAAAATCCCACTTTCGGTCAATCTTTGATGACTCACCTTTCATAACAGCACAAGTAGTTGACCTTATTCGGTTCTCAATACAAAAACACATCAACGAAGACTCGCTCTCCCTGTATTTGTAACAAATAACTAGCCCGACACAATTTCTCTTCCTTTAGCTTCAAATCCAAAATCCAAACCTTACCTACCCCTTTTATTATCCCTAAAAACATTTTAACTTGCGACCGCCTCTTAAATAAGACATTCTTATTTTACACGGAGCAAAAAATAAACAATTTAAAAAAAAAAAAAAAGTTTGCGTCGATGTCAAATTACCTTAGGAATTCAAAAGAAATGTGGATCCGCGTATCTGGATCTAAAAATGAAGGAGGTCCTGTTGGATATTTGCTTTGGGACAGACAAGAAATCTTGGGAGAATAACGAGTCAAAAATAAAAGAACTTGAGTCATTAATAACACCTCTATCAGACCAATTTCTCATAAATAAGGTGATTACAAAAAAAGAAAGAAAAAAAATCCGCTTTTGACAATCCCAAATTGTAGACACATTTTGGAACAGCGAGAAGAGACTTTATTCCTGATTGCTGTCGTAAAATACTAGAAAGATATGGCGGCAACAATAACGATGATGATAGCGACAGCAACTACGAAAGTGATAGCGAGATTCCTATTTTTGATTGCTGTAATTTTACTGTAGAACTTGACGAAAAGTTCGTAGAGCTTGATGATTTTGGTGATGGTAAAGTTTCCAATCCAGCTTTTTTGTTGTTCTTCCTATAATGATTGTGTTTGTAGATACGGTTTTTTTAATTACGCAGGGCGAAATCTTGGACAAGTTAAAATTGATGCGAGGTCCGGACGGTAATATAGTTACAGACGAAGGTGTAACAGTCGAACGTGATAAGTATCATTTTGAAATTCGACTTTCTTACAAATTCATGCGAGAAAAGGTTTTTGATGAAGTTGTCGATAATACAATTGACTTTTTGAAGAGACAAATAAAGAAAGCTAATGGAAACATTAAATACACCCATCTGGTGGGAGGCTTTGGCGGATCACCATACTTGCGCAAACGTATTTTTAACGAGTTTTCTTTCGGGCACCCATTACACATTGGGAGTTTAATCCAGAATGATCGAGGTAATACAGCAGCAATGCGGGGTGCCTTACTGTATGGTATTGATAGCAGTAGACATGAGACCCAAACTGATGTTATACTTTACAAATACGAAAATGCTGCCACATCGAAATACAATGCTCTTGTTTGTTTAGGTAATAAATAATATCGGCATGATTTTATAAGTGACTTATACTGTCATTCTATTTGTAGATATCGGATACGACGGGATCGCGTGTTCCCATAGAGATTTGAGAAGTAGAGACGATAACATGACAGATATTGTAGATTGGTAATTAATTGGAGTATAACTTATGGGGCATATTTAACGTGTGCAAATAGGCCTGGTTTAGATCGGCATAATCCTACTATCCCTACAGCAAAAGAAACATTGGATGGGAAAACTTTATGGGGAGCCCAAGTTAAAGAGACTAGTAACCGTGAGCCAGGGTCGTTTGTTACGTTGAGTAAGCTTATGTCTGTTATGAAAGGGAACTTCAAAGCATATCTAGTTGACTTACTCAAACGCGTGCTGGAACATGTACACAACTCAATTATGAAGACTAATCCAGAACATTCAAATAAAGACAATTACAGATATGTTATTACTATGGAAAACTGTTATCAATTCTTTCGCAACAAATCCGAAATACGTGAAATTGCTCAACTTGCCGGCATCATTACAAAAGATGATTCCCCCAAACGACTATTACTTATTCGCCGAGAGGATGCAGCAGCTATATATTTTGAAAAGAACAAATTCCCTGGAAAAAAGGCGCAAAGTAACTGTTTTCTTCAAATAAGTCTTTATCACGATACCTGTCATATGTCATTACACGTATCAACCCAGATTGCCGGTAAATACACACCAGACGACACCCACGCTGATGTGTCTGGGGAATCAACTTTTGACAAACATAGAAATGTCCGAAGCATGAGGTCTGCTACATTCGGGTTTGACTTTGTTGCTAGACTTGTTACAAATCTGAGCTCGTTTATATCTAATACTATATGTTGTAAAGATCAGAAAACACATGATACAACTGACTCGGCTTATATTTTGGAGCTTAGACGAAACTTTCTCGGATATCTAAAAGTCTGTAATTACATGAGCGCCAATATTATATCGGTTATTGACGTTACTATAGAACAAACTAGATCATAATAGTATTGAAGCACAAATTATCGAAGTGACTAAATCGCCAGGTTGTCAAGTATCTATTACAAAATACGAATTTTTGGAATATGTTTTTTGGCCTGCTATACGAGATTTGACTTCAGCAATCAAGTGTAACGGAATGCAACGTAATATGTTTCGTCTTTATGACATCGATAATATCTTTTTATCCGGCTTTTCAGTAGAGGCAAAGAAAGAAACAAGTGATTTTCTTGAAAGGATTGTTATAAAAACATTGTCAGAGGCTCTAAGTATCCCAAGAAGCCGTATATGTTTGTCTGATGCCAGCTGTAAAGAAGCCTTATTAGGTGCAGCGTACTATGGTAACTACCCCGAGACCTTTACAGAGCGGGTTTCTAGAAGGTCTTATGCTATTCAGGTTTGTGGTTACAAACGTCAAAAGTTTGAAATTGGCATAGAGAAGAACATATCGGAAATGAAGCTAAGGGGAGGGAAAAACGTGAAGAGTAATATATATATAAAAAAAAGCAGCAAATGCATACAGTGATGTGGATAAACCAGTAAAGCTTTACTATCAGTCATCCTATAATTCATCTTTAAAAGATAGTAATTCTTTAAGAAACCCTGAAGATGTAACACGTCTTATCAGTAGAGGTGATAAGATTACGGAACACAATCAAATTCATGGAATTTTAAAGAGATTTTATGCCGAGGAAGAATGCATCGTTTATGCCTGTAAGTCTATATCACACATAATACCATATTGAATCCTCATATTAACTTTTGTACATTAAAGCAATTTACTCTTCTGATGATCCTACCTCAATTGAAAACGGAAGCAAACATGATTGTTCAGGCTTTTACAAGATCCACCAATTCGAGCTTTATATTAAACGCGATATAGATGACCCAACCACTGCAGCTCCTGGATCTCGACTTCATTTTGATGTAGTTCTAAAGTTTGATAAAGATGAGTCCATATTCGAAGCTTTCGCTTGTTCAAAACTTGGACAGAAGATCCCCGAATTTCGATTTGAAGATGAGTTCTTGGTAGCAAATATCTACGGCGATGAGGATCGGATAATGATTGAATAATCACAATTGACAAGGACGGAATAGCACAACACTTCCGACCTATAAATAAATATCTGTATACGCCACTTTTTTTGTGTGTGCTTCCTGCATAAAACCTTTTGGTCAATTAAATATGACTAACGAGTATAAGATCTGCCTTTGACTAGATAGCAGATAGGTACACAATTATCTACCAATAGATAGTTGAAGGCAAATCCTTGTTCGTCATTTTAACAGGACGTGTTAGGTTTCGATACAACATTCTCATATACGCAAAAAAAGATCCAGACATATGTAACAGATGATACCGTCCTTGTGGGTCACGGTTTAGTAAATAATACGAAATGCACAAGATGCCCTACCCGATATCATTTATACAGCTGTAATTTACCATCATAAAAACGGACCACCTTATAAGACTTCATTGCGTGACTTGACCACACTTTACGTGAAACAAAATGCTACACAATCAATCTATTTCCTTAAAGTCCAAATCACGATTTGTAGTTTCAAACGAGGCGCGAAAAAGATTGAGGGATATCATGTATCCCTCACCAAATTTATATCAATCCAATAACTTTTGAAACAATTATTATATTACAAATCTTTAATTAAAAGAAGTTTACGTTTATGTTTCCTTTGTATACCTTTCAAAGAATGTAGAGCTTCTGCCCGTTAGTCAAGTATTGCTTAACTCGACATCGTGAATAAGACAATAACTTCAATCACATGTAAGATAATCCTTTATTTACTATATAAAGGACTTTGATATTTGTTTGATTTGGTATATTTATTTATAAATGATATGTGTTATATTGTTTAGACATTAAGAATAACTAGACACCAACGAATATTATGAATGATTCGTGGTATGTAGTAGAGATATTAACATAATGCGTACATAGACATCATCAAAACACCAAGTAACTTCAACACAGGCTTGAACTTTTCCCAACACGTAGCGTTTGCACTCACGTCGACACTCGTGCTGTATTCACTTCGACACTGGTTGAGACCCTGTCTAAAAATCGGGTGCGATGCACTTCCTTCAACACTAGAGTCTGGGCACTGACATGGACACTCGCTTCGACACAGGTTTAGGCACTGGCATGGTCGCACTCGCTCTGAACACTGCTTTGGGCACTGGCGTCTACCACTTGAAGGGTTTCTGCACTGGCGTCGATACTTGTGCTGTACTCGCACTAACACGGATGAAGGCCCCATGGAGGGCGCGGTCATTTTCAACACTCTCTTTAGATACTTACAGACACTCGCTTCGACACAGATTTAGAGCACTGGCATGGCAACTCGGTTTCGCATTGGCTTGCAACTTTGCTTTCAACACTGCTTTGGGCACTGGCGTCTACCACTGGAGGGGTATCTGCACTGGCGTCGATACTCGTGCTGTATTCGCTTCGACACTGGTTGAGACCCTGACTTAAAGTAGGGCGCGATGCACTTCCTTCAAAACTGGAGTGTGGGCACTGACATGGACACTCGCTTCGACACAGGTTTAGGCACTGGCATGGTTGCACTCGCTCTTAACACTGCTTTGGGCACTGGCGTCTACCACTTGAAGGGTTTCTGCACTGGCGTCGATACTTATGCTGTACTGGCTCTAACACGGATGAAGGCCCCATGGAGGGCGCAGTCGCTTTCAACACTCGTTTGGGTACTTACAGACACTCGCTTCGACACAGTTTTAGGCTTTTGGCATGGCACTCGCTAACACTGGCTCGCAACTGGCTTTCGATACTGCTTTCGGTACTGGCATTCGCAAACGGAAGGGTAATTAATGAAGCAAAGAAAAGAGAAGGATAAAAAAAAAAAAGACTACGCCCTCTTTTTCAACAAAAAAATATGTGACTGCTGTACTGCGCAACTGGTCGGAGGCCAAAATAATATAGGACGTATCTAGGTACTGTCTGGGTAAAGCCAATTGTTCTATAGTGGAACGCAAAGGGGTATCGAAAGAAGGTGTACATGGATACGGTGGGAGTGACGAAATATGATAAAATAGTGATTGGCTTAAGATCATGTCATTCTAATAGCCATGTTTAAGAAGCCACTACCTATTCTTTACCTGATTTAATCACCAAGATGTGTCATTATAAAAAAGCGGCGTCCTCCCTTTTGCGATGATCTTCTCTCCATAAGTTAATCAAATGATTAACCGAGAATCATTTCTTTAATTCTGTTTTTATCCATTATTTACATATCTTAAAACATCACAACGTTGGTTAGTCTACATTTGATTGTAAGTCTGAACCAATAAAATCAGAAAATAATGATGTTAAGAGTATTGTTAGGAGTATTCTTGAGAGAAAATGTCATTACCCGTCTTTTTGCAGCCTTAAAGTGACTACTTCACATTTTATAACCGAGCGAGCTTCGATCAATGCTCGATCTAAAGCTCGCTCGAATCCAAAAAAAAAAAAAAGTGGCGCGCAAGATCGAAAAGCGAACACTAAACACTGTATAATTATAACAAAATGAACCATAATGACAGGATTTACCCTTTATGTCAAAAATATTTATTTGCTAAACGTCAAACTGTAACTTCAAGCATAGAAAGGCAGGATTTTTGAAAAAAAAAAAAAAAAAAAAAAAAAAAAAAAAAAGAAAACTACATTATTCAGAAGCTTTTCAAGAATGTTCTACTCTTAATTCCACACGAAGGTTGCTTAAGTTAGTTTCATCAATGTCAAATGAGAAAAAAGGGTCCCTTTTTTTTTAAGGTTTCATAAAGTGGATCGCACAAACACGAACATGGTTTGGAATATTTTTTTTGCGCCCTTTCCTGTGTTAAGATATGGCGTTCAAGTATAGTGATTATGGCTACATCGTTAGCATAGGTAATAAATAAACAATATTCAACAGCAGTACGATTTATCTATGAATGCGACATGCATAGATTTCGGCACCACAACTTCAGGGTCGTGTTACGCTGTTACTGGCAGAATGTCTCCAAAAGAGTCGAGGGAAAGAATCTACCCAAGCATTATTCATGTTAATGATTGGTAAGTTGATAAAACAAAGTCCTTTAACCTTCATATAAATATTTAAACCTTTAGGCCAAAGCAAAACTATTTACAATCTAAAACACCATCTATCATTGTGTGTGATCGGAACTTCCATCTTTTACATTGGGGAATGAGTGCCTTTAACTTTATACAATCTGGTCAAGTAAAGGATGGCCATCGAGTCTTTGAAAAGTTTAAATCACAACTCCCTTCGTCCATTGCACAAAAAGGAGCTTTCCGTCGTACTGGAAATACTAGCCAGCTCGAACTCTTATGTCTAAGAGCTACAATTGATTATTTTAGGGAGCTTTTTGATCATACAGCTAGAGCTATGGAAAATGCAAATATGGTAAAGGGTTTAAAAGTTGACAAAGAAGATATTCGTTTTCTTATCACTGTCCCAACACAGTGGAATGACGTTCAAAAATCGCTTATGCGTTTGATCGCTATTGAAGCGGGGCTGATTTCCAAATACGATAATGTAAACCGTTTGAAAATCATCAGCGAGTCTTCAGCTGCACTCAACAATTGTCATCGAAAACTATTACCCAAAATTTTAAGTACTGAGGATACCGAAGGTGTGATTACGTTTGAGGGCGGGAAGTATATGATTTGTGATGCTGGTGGAGGAACGGTTAGCATTGCTATCTTTGAAGTGTTCAAGCAGAGAGGCCAAGATGGTGAGGACAGTCTTCGTAGATGTCAAATTACCTCAGGAATTCAAAAGAAATGTGGATCCGCGTATCTGGATCTAAAAATGAAGGAGGTCCTGTTGGATATCTGCTTTGGGGCAGACAAAAAATCTTGGGAGGATAACGAGTCAAAAATAAAAGAACTTGAGTCATTAATAACACCTCTAACAGACCAATTTCTCATGAATAAGGTGATTACAAAAAAAGAAAGAAAAAAATCCGCTTTTGACAATCCCAAATTGTAGACATATTTTGGATCAGCGAGCAGAGACTTTATTCCTGATTGCTGTCGTGAATTTTTAAAAAACTATGATCCTGAAGCAAGCGACGATGATGAGCTATATTGCGGTGTTTGTGACTTTGCTAATGGGAATGACGCACAGTATATCGGTCTTGACAATTTTGGCGGTGGTAACTTTGACAATTCGAAAGTTTTGTATGCGTCTTTATCCTTGTTCTGATTATGCCTTTAGATACGGTTTTTATAATTGAACTAGGTCGAATATTAAAAAAACTGAGGTTGCAAAAAGGCCCTGGTGATAAAATAATTACGGAAGAAGGTGTAACAGTCGAACGTGATAAGTATCATTTTGAAATTCGACTTTCTTACAAATTCATGCGAGAAAAGGTTTTTGATGAAGTTGTCGATAATACAATTGACTTTTTGAAGAGGCAAATAAAGAAAGCTAATGGAAATATTACGCATACCAATCTAGTAGGAGGCTTTGGCGGATCACCATACTTGCGCAAACGTATTCTAAACGAGCTTCCTTTCGGGCACCCATTACACATCGGGAGTTTAATTACGGATGATCGAGGTGATACAGCAGCAATGCGGGGTGCCTTGATTTATGGTATTGATAGCAGTAGACATGAGACCCAAACTGATATTGTACTTTATAAATACGAAAATGCTGCCACATCGAAATACAATGCTCTTGTTTGTTTAGGTAACAAATAATATCGGCGTGATTTTACGAGTGACTTACATTGTTGTTCTATTTGTAGATATCGGATACGACGGGATCGCGTGTTCCTATAGAGATTTGAGAAATAGAGACGATAACATGACAGATATTGAAGATTGGTAATTAATTGGAGTATAACTTATGGGGCATATTTAACGTGTGCAAATAGGCCTGGTTTAGATCGGCATAACCCTACTATCCCTACAGCAAAAGAAACATTGGATGGGAAAACTTTTTGGGGAGCCCAAGTTAAAGAGACTGGTGTCCGTGAGCCAGGGTCGTTTGTTACGTTAAGTAAGCTTATGTCTGCTATGAAAGGGAACTTCAAAGCATATCTAGTTGACTTACTCAAACACGTGATGGAGCATGTGCACAACTCAATTATGAAGACAAATCCGGAACATTCAAATAAAGACAAGTACAGATATGTTATCACTATGGAAAATTGTTATCAATTCTTTCGCAACAAGTCCGAAATGCGTGAAATTGCTCAACTTGCCGGCATCATTAAAAAAGGTGATTCCTCTAAACGACTATTGCTGATTCGCCGTGAGGATGCAGCAGCTATATATTTTGAAAAGAACAAATTCCCTGGAAAAAAGGCGCAAGGTAACTGTTTTCTTCAAATAAGTCTTTATCACGATACCTGTCATTTGTCATTACACGTATCAACCCAGATTGCCGGTAATGACACACCAAAAGACAGCGATGCTAATCGATCTGGGGAAGGGACTTCAGATAGGTTTAGAAATGTCCGGAGCATGAGATCCGCTACATTTGGGTTTGATTTTGTTGCTAGACTTGTTACAAATCTGAGCTTGTTTATATCTAATACTGTATGTTGTAAAGATCAGAAAACCCATGATACGACTGACCCAGCTTATATTTTGGAGCTTAGACGCAACTTTCTCGAATATCTAAAAGTCTGTAATTACATGAGCGCCAATATTATATCGGTTATTGACGTTACTATAGAACAAACTAGATCATGACAGTAATGAAGCACAAACTATCTCGGTGACTCAATCGCCAGGCTGCCAAGTATCTATTACAAAATACGAATTTTTGGAATATGTTTTTTGGCCTGCTATACGAGATTTGACTTCAGCAATTAAGTGTAACGGAATGCAACGTAATATGTTTCGTCTTTATGACATCGATAATATCTTTTTATCCGGCTTTTCAGTAGAGGCAAAGAAAGAAACGAGTGATTTTCTTGAAAGGATTGTTATAAAAACATTGTCCGAGGCTCTGAGTATCCCAAGAAGCCGTATATGTTTGTCTGATGCCAGCGGTAAAGAAGCCTTATTAGGTGCAGCGTACTATGGTAACTACCCCGAGACCTTTACAGAGCGGGTTTCTAGAAGGTCTTATGCTATTCAGGTTTGTGGTTACAAACGTCAAAAGTTTGAAATTGACATAGAGAAGAACATATCGGAAATGAAGCTAAAGGGAGGGAAAAACGTGAAGAATGATATATACAATGAAGAAGCAGCAAATGCATACAGTGATTTGGATAAACCAGTAAAGCTTTACTATCAGTCATCCTATAATTCATCTTCAAAAGATAGTAATTCTTTAAGAAACCCTGAAGATGTAACACGTCTTATCAGTAGAGGTGATAAGATTACGGAACACAATCAAATGCATGGAATTGTGAAGAGATTTTATGCCGAGGAAGAATGTATCGTCTATGCCAGTAAGTCTATATCACACATAATACTATATTGAATCCTCATATAACTTTTGTACATTAAAGCAATTTACTCTTCTGATGATCCTACCTCAATTGAAAACGGAAGCAAACATGATTGTTCAGGCTTTTACAAGATCCACCAATTCGAGCTTTATATTAAACGCGATATAGATGACCCAATCACTGCAGCTCCTGGATCTCGACTTCATTTTGATGTAGTTCTAAAGTTTGATAAAGATGAGTCCATATTCGAAGCTTTCGCTTGTTCAAAACTTGGACAGAAGATCCCCGAATTTCGATTTGAAGATCAGTTCTTGGTAGCAAATATCTACGGCGATGAGGATCGGATAATGATTGAATAATCACAATTGACAAGGACGGAATAGCACAACACTTCCAACCTATAAATAAATATCTGTATACGCCACTTTTTATTTTTGTGTTTCCTGCATAAAACCTTTTGGTCAATTAAATATGATTAACGAGTATAAGATCTGCCTTTGACTAAATAGCAGAAGGTACTCACAGTTATCTACCAATAGATAGTTGAAGGCAAATCCTTGTCCGTCATTTTAACAGGACGTGTTAGGTTTCGATACAACATTCTCATATACGCAAAAAAAGATCCAGACATATGTAACAGATGATACCGTCCTTGTGGGTCACGGTTTAGTAAATAATACGGAATGCACAAGATGCCCTACCCCATATCATTTATACAGCTGTAATTTACCATCATAAAAACGGACCACCTTATAAGACTTCATTGCGTGACTTGACCACACTTTACGTGAAACAAAATGCTACACAACCAATCTATTTCCTTAAAGTCCAAATCACGATTTGTAGTTTCAAACGAGGCGCGAAAAAGATTGAGGGATATCATGTATCCCTCACCAAATTTATATCAATCCAATAACTTTTGAAACAATTATTATATTACAAATCTTTAATTAAAAGAAGTTCACGTTTATGTTTCCTTTGTATACCTTTCAAAGAATGTAGAGCTTCCGCCCGTTACTCAAGCATTGCCCAACTCGACATCGTGAATAAGACAATAACTCCAATCACATGTAAGATAATCCTTTATTTACTATATAAATGACTTTGATATTTGTTTGATTTGGTATCTTTATTTATAAATGATATGTGTTATATTGTTTAGACATTAAGAATAAGTAGACACCAACGAATATTATGAATGATTCGTGGTATGTAGTAGAGATATTAACACAATGCGTACATAGACATCATCAAAACACCAAGTAACTTCAACACAGGCTTGAACTTTTCCCAACACGTAGCGTTTGCGCTCACGTCGACACTCGTGCTGTATTCACTTCGACACTGGTTGAGACCCTGTCTTAAAATCGGGTGCGATGCACTTCCTTCAACACTGGAGTCTGGGCACTGACATGGACACTTGCTTCGACACAGGTTTAGGCACTGGCATGGTTGCACTCGCTCTTAACGCTGCTTTGGGCACTGGCGTCTACCACTTAAAGGGTTTCTGCACTGGCGTCGATACTTGTGCTGTACTCGCACTAACACGGATGAAGGTCCCATGGAGGGCGCAGTCATTTTCAACACTCTCTTTAGATACTTACAGACACTCGCTTCGACACAGATTTAGAGCACTGGCATGGCAACTCGGTTTCGCATTGGCTTGCAACTTTGCTTTCAACACTGCTTTGGGCACTGGCGTCTACCACTGGAGGGGTATCTGCACTGGCGTCGATACTCGTGCTGTATTCGCTTCGACACTGGTTGAGACCCTGACTTAAAGTAGGGCGCGATGCACTTCCTTCAACACTGGAGTGTGGGCACTGACATGGACACTCGCTTCGACACAGGTTTAGGCACTGGCATGGTTGCACTCGCTCTTAACACTGCTTTGGGCACTGGCGTCTACCACTTGAAGGGTTTCTGCACTGGCGTCGATACTTATGCTGTACTGGCTCTAACACGGATGAAGGCCCCATGGAGGGCGCAGTCGCTTTCAACACTCGTTTGGGTACTTACAGACACTCGCTTCGACACAGGTTTAGGCTTTTGGCATGGCACTCGCTAACACTGGCTCGCAACTGGCTTTCGATACTGCTTTCGGTACTGGCATTCGCAAACGGAAGGGTAATTAATTAATGAAGCAAAGAAAAGAGAAGAATTAAAAAAAAAGACTACGCCCTCTATTTTCAACTAAAAAATATGTGACTGCTGTACTGCGCAACTGGCCGGAGGCCAAAATAATATAGGGCGTGTCTAGGCACTGTCTGGGTAAACCCAATTGTTCTGTAGTGGAACGCAAAGGGGTATCGAAAGAAGGTGTACATGGATACGGTGGGAGTGACGAAATATGTTAAAATAGTGATTGGCTTAAGATCATGTCATTCTAATAGCCATGTTTAAGAAGCCACTACCAATTCCTTACCTGATTTAATCACCAAGATGTGTCATTATAAAAAAGCGGCGTCCTCCCTTTTGCGATGATCTTCTCTCCATAAGTTAATCAAATGATTAACCGAGAATCATTTCTTTAATTCTTTTTTTATCTATAATTTACATATCTTAAAACATCACAACGTTGGTTAGTCTACATTTGATTGTAAGTCTGAACCAATAAAATCAGAAAATAATGATGCTAAGAGTGTTGTTAAGAGAAAATGTCATTACCCGTCTTTTTGCAGCCTTAAAGTGACTACTTCACATTTTATAACCGAGCGAGCTTCGATCAATGCTCGCTCGAATCCAAAAAAAAGTGGCTCGCAAGATCGAAAATTTCGAACACTATTGACCAACAAAAGATTACCATCATCTTTGCAAATAAAATATGGGAAGACAGTCTTATGATAAGCTGAAGCCGGAATGCTTATTTACTGATTTTAAACAATTGACATCCGGCTATCTCAACAAGTGAATAAACTCTTGTTAAGAAAACACAATATGGATTACTCCTTTCCGAGTCATTTACAACGAGAAAAAAAAATAAACATGTTGCCCCCCCCCCCTGAAGGCTAGATAAGTAGTAGCTGTCATCGCTCCTTTGGCAACACAAAAACTTAAATGCATGAAAAGCGTAGAATAAAATAGTGACTTGTTTTACCTTTGTGGCATGCTAAAAAAGTAATTGTTTGTACAAAAGTTTTTTTTTTTTTTTTTTTTTGCTTTTAGTTTTTTTTATAAAAAAAAGCATGAGTATTCCTAACGATCTCGAGTTTGCAAGCACTTTTGCTCAGCAAGATATACCCGTTCCTGCTCAGGTAGTAGCTGAAGTGAAAAAAGAAAAAGTGTCCAACAATGAGCCAGAGGTAGACTCCAGAAAAAAAAAAAACGTTTGCCATGATATTTCCTCAACTAACCATTTAAATAAAAAAAAAAAAAAAAAAAGCCAATGCAAGTAGATTCAGACGCCCTTGATGCAGCGCTTTCTGGAAAAGCTGTCAAGGAAGAAGGGTACGAGAGTAGTGACTTGGAATTATCTTCGGATGAAGAAAGTAGTGATAGCTCTGAAGAGGAAGAGGACGACGACGACGAAGAAGACACAAAGGGGGATAAAACCGAATTATTAGACGACGACGATGAAGTATTCCCTGACGGCATTGTCAAGACTGCACATGAAATTGTAGATATTGTTGTAGAAAAACCCACGTTTGAATTAACACCACAAACTGAAATTATTTTGGCCGGCACTATTTTTCAAATGATTGATAATGTCATTGTGATTCATTGTAGACCGGGAAGTGAATACAGTACTTTGGATCAAGGATCACTTTTAGTGTACGAAAATAGAGAATTGATGGGTGAAGTGTTCGAAACATTCGGTCCCGTTGCTAGACCTTATTACTCTGTCCGCTTTAACGATGCAAAGGAAATTAATGAAGAATTCGGTAAAATTGGTGCTTCCGTTTATTATGTTCCAACCTACCAAAAGACCCAGATTGTCGAAACAGAAGCATTGAGGAAAATCAAGGGTACGGATGCCAGTAATGTATATGATGAGGAAGTCGGTGAGGAAGAGATGGAATTTTCTGATGATGAAAAGGAAATGCAGTTTAAAAAGAAGAGAAACAGAGAAAAGAAAATGTAATAGAGTTAACCTATTTAAACAGTATAAAAATTATATAGTATGCTGATGTATTCTTCATTTTAGGAGAAAGAATGGTGGTATTGAGCCAGTTGATATGGGCAGACCCATGAAATTCCAACGTCGTCAACCTAGACCACCAAGAGATTTACCCTCAGACTTTGATTCCGCCTTAGCAGCTTATGAAGGATCCCAGTTACCACCTCGTCAGCAACAAAGTTATGCTGACTTGGAAGAATACACCGCTCCAGTGGAAACACGTACGCAAGTACAATATCAAGCCCGTGTGCCACAACAACAAGCTCCTATGCCACAACAACAAGCTCCTATGCCACAACAACAAGCTCCCATGCCACAACAACAAGCATCACAGAGTAGTTATCAAAGCCCTGCCGACTTGGTATCTGCTTTATTCAAATCCTATAACGGTCAATTGCCTACACAATTACCTACATCTCAAGCACCTGCACCCCAACCATCTCAACCCACACAACCTGCACAACCCATTCCATCAGCACAACCCGTTCCATCAGCTCAACCAGCTCAACAGCATAAAGTCACGCCACTCAAAGCAGCAGTAAGATCCTTATTTGCTGCACCTCCACCACCCATTGATGATTCCAAGCATTAAAAAATAAATAAATAAATAAATGTCTATAGTCCTTTTTATTTCTTGAAAGCTCCCTTTAATTTACTAAACATGCCTCTCTTTCTACCACGTTCTTCTTCTTCTACCACTGGCTTTTTTTCATTGATGATATCTTCTTGAACAGGTGTATTCGATAAAGCTGCAAAGCTCGATTGTAATTCTTGAATTGTATTCATGTCTAATTGAATACCAGCTGTTTGCATGTCAAGGGCTAATTTCTGAACCTTTTCCTTCACTTCGGGATCATTCATGACCTTCATAATCTATTGAACAAACGTCAATCGTCCCACCCTCCTTCCTCCTATCATTTTTTTGTGTTGTAGCGTTTTTTCATACCTGTACGAAACTGGGTCTTTGTCCAGATACATCGACACCCTTTGATTGCAATAAGCCGGTAAAATCAATCAATTGTTCCATAATGTGAGGATGTTGTTGAATTTTCTCAATGAGTGGGTGTGTCACTGGTTTTTGATCGTTCCAGTCATGAGAAGACGCAGACCATTGAACTGAACTATGAAAAGAGTTGATGGGAACAAAGTTGCTGCGGTATAAAATCGAAGGCGTAGCTGCGATTGGACGTAAATGTGTATTTTTAAAGAGCTTGCGCGTAGCGGGGCGACTAGCTAAAGTTATCAATCGGTAGAGCATAGTGTGATAGACCTAGAGGGAAACAAGGGTGATAATGTTTTTTTTTTTTTTTTGGTGGGTGGGCAGGTTTTTACGGTTCTACAATTAAAAAAAATAGTCACGGCGGGTGATGCATTCTTCCTGTGCCCAATTTTTTTTATATTAGCGGATGTACTGAAGCATGACAATAATAGTGTTTAGAGAACAGTGGGATAAATTAGGCTTTTTCGTAGTAATTGACTCTTTTTTTTTTTTAGTTTTAGATAGGAAGGGAATAAAAGTACAACATGGATAAGCATTTTTTTACGACTACGCACACCCTGACTGTCCCTAAGAGACTCGTTTTTCTCAGTTATTCTTTGTTCTTTTCTCATTTATTTGTTATGTTTTCTCATTTATTTGTACTTTTTTTCTCGATTTCTTGAAATAAACCACCAGTCTTGAACATTACATCTTCCTTTTTGGATGTGCGACTGCTTAATTTTGCATAAAATCTTTCGTGTTGCGCGTTTGAGTATGGTTGCTTTTAATGATAAGAAAAGACTCACTTTAATATTAGTTTACCAGTAATGATATGGGCATATCCATCCAAAAGTTGCGTGAGATGTCCATAAACCTAGCCGCTAAGAAAAAAGCAGAAGGGGAAATGATTGCCCATGTAGTGGTCGTATTGTAAGCAATGAATATTTGAAAAAATGTATATATAGTCATTCTAATATAAAGAATTCAGCCAAAATTATAAATATATATAGCTATGGTGAACGTGTGTTGTCAAAATCAGAATCAACATTTAGAAGCTATCTATTTGATGAATGCATAAAAAAAAAATCCGAACAGATATATACACGATAACGGACGAAGCGTAATTTCTCTCCCAGGCGAAATCGAACTAGATGCAATGTTCCCTTCAACTTAAAGAACAAGTAGGTTTAAATGCATATGCGAAGTTTACCGTCAAAAAAAGTATAAATTGATGGCATTTGCAAAGATTACTGTCAAAAAGTGTAGAAATTAACCGACACTAGATATGTACAAATACAAGGCGGATGGAGTAATTTGTGTTTAACAATATCACGACCTTGAAATACTCTTGACTGAAGTTTTAAAGAAAGCTGAATAATCAGCTTCGATCACTATAAACGTCGATTGACATGCCATAGCATCTAAATTCTATAGGATGATCTATTTCTGGTTTCTATAAGATCTGCTTCACTGTCATTACAATCTATTACTGGAACGCAGATATATAACTACCAAGTTTTAGTTTGCTTGGGGGGTTTTTTTTGCATATGTTTCTATTTTGAGTAAAGGCCCAAACAGTATAAATGATGAAACACTTAGTTAAATCATTCTGACATAAGCTCTTGTTTATCAGCCTATAAATAAAGCTGATTCACACACTTTATTCTTCCTCTTTTCTTTTCCCTTAACACGCTTCTTCTATCGTATGAAAGTAACCGATAAGGTACTTTCGAATTACTTGCAATCGAACTATTATTTATGCTAATTTTTTTTTTTTTTTTAGAAGAAGCCTGTCAAGACATTGGAACATGTCGATTCAAGCACCGCGGGGTTTTATCTAATGATAAAAAGAACAACGTCTGTTGATGTGCCAGTCAAGTTTATTGCCAAGGATATCGAGCTAACCCCATTGATAGAATTCCACAAGACGGTAGCCGTCAGTGGTTTTGGAGCCATATATCTTACAAAGTGAATCAGACATAATCCCTTCTATATAACGCTTTTCAATAGGTCGCTTGTAAGAATATCATTGACACCATCACAAAGCTTAAGAAGGGAGCGTATAGTAAAGATAAGATCAAACGACGAAAACGAGCTAAAAAGATACCAGCCTCCTATACCAATTGGATATCTGTACGCAGATTTTAATCTTGGAGTAAATAGGCACATGATGGATACATCAAGCACTTTAGCTAAATGATGTATCATTCAATGATAAAATTACCCAACCATTGTGATCTAATGCCATACTTGACACTATTTAAGAAAAAAAAAAAGCTTGGCGGATCGGTCTGAAATGAAACAAAAATGATCTCGCTTGACACTTAAATGTCCAGGTATTGGCATTATAGTATGAGCAGCTTAAACAAATGACTTTAAACAGTGGGGGAAATACCATTATATATATATACTGACCGTGAAAAACTCTAGTTTTTTTTGTTGTTGTTGATATTTCACATTTTGAGAAGACAGGGTCACAATGTCATCCCTTTAATAGACTCTTTTTACCTATCAAGGCACATGTTTTGTAAGGCCCTATTTTTTTTTTAAACATGATTTGATTTTCATACTATATAAAAAAAAAGTACTTTCTGTACAACGAAGACAGGGTATTTCTGGAAAGCGTAATTATATTTTAATTAAAAAAAGTCGCACGATGTTCATACATTTGCCCGGTGTAAAAATGATAAAAGCTGGAATTCATGATTATAGACCCCGCGCAAATAAATGCTTGGGACAAACCCGTTTTAAAAAGGATCTGTATTCTGAAAAAAAAAAAAAAAAAAAAAAAAAAGATTTCTATATGCTAGATATGAATCACTTAAAAGCATCATCTATAGGTAATGTGAATATATATTACGGGCCATGTTATTTTGACAGGAATTTTTTTTTAAAAAGAAAAAACCATTATTCTAAAAATTTAGTATTCCGATAGTTTTTTTTTTTCTTCTTCTTCACATGGGACATGACGTCAATGCGAGAATAGTAAACTTTACTCATTTTGAATAAATAAATAATAAGAAACAAATGAGGGGCTCTAGAGACAAAAGTGTCCCCGTACCTCCTCAAGAGCCCTTGTCCTGTTCTATATAGATAGCAGTTGAGTGGACGCTACCCTGACATAGTTCCCGACTCTTTTATACTGTTTAAACTTTTATAAGATCTTTTTTTGAGAATCAGATAATTCTTGGGAGCGTGCCTTGAAAAAAAAAAATTTACTTTTTAAAAAAACAATAAGCAAATACATCACAGCTCTATTTTGACTTGGCATCCACCCTACTACAGTCTTTTTTTTTTTCTAAACTGAAAGGGGGGGATGGTAATTCTGTAACTGATAAATATAAAGAAAAGAGGGACCCCATTGTAATAAATGTTACGGGCGACCCCACACCTTGAAAGAGAGAGAGAGAGAGAGATAGTTTAGGGACGTCGTAGTTTCAAGTTAATTCCCACGGACCTCTTGAAACCTCCCCTCCCAAATGACTTTTGATTGGATCATACTTAAAATGTGGGGAAAAAGCGGTCCTAGCTGAAAAGCTGGGTAAGTTTAAATGAAACCCAACCTATGGCATACTTTTTTTTATTTTTTGCTTATAAAAAGAAGAGGTTGGTTTGCCTTACACACACATTTTTTTTTTTGTAGGTATACAAGATGATGATATCCTAAAATGTAAAATAAGATAGAAACTCGATCCAAAGGGGTTTAAGGAAAAGAGCATGATTTTTAGGAGCAACTCGGATTACCATTAGTTCCGTCCTATCCCGCTCTTTTTTTTTTTTTTTTTTTTTTTTTACTGCACATGTTACGGGGATTCAAATCGAGACAATACTACCAAGAACAGGTTCAAATTTGGATGTCCTCTACCCAAAACCCAAAAAGTCCGTTCCTTCCGAGGGGTTGCACCCAAATTTAAAAAACCTATATAAACTAGCTTTAGATCTCTTTAATTTTCTTTGCATTATATTTTTCCCCGTTCCCTCCTAAATATATATACATTTTTTTTTTTAATTCATTACCATGGTTGCTTCAAGACCCGGATCTCCTTATACTGGCGGTAGACCTCAATCTGCCAATTCTGTTCTTACCAAGGCTGAAGAAGAACTCTATGAATTTGCTGGTATTGACTATGATAAGGTAAAAACACACACACACACAGCTTATTTTGTATATGCAAGGTAAACTAAACTTTTTTTTTTTTTAATAAAAAAAAAGGTCACTATTATGCGTAATCCTTCTGTCGCTGTTCTTTACGAACAAGCCTTGACCTATGAACAAGGTACTGTCATTTCTTCTGCTGGTGCACTTTGTGCCTACTCTGGTAAGAAGACAGGTCGTTCCCCCAAGGACAAACGTATTGTAGAAGAACCTTCCTCTGTCAAGGATGTATGGTGGGGACCTGTCAACACGCCTATCAGTGAACGTGTCTTTTTGATTAACCGTGAACGTGCCATTGATTACTTGAATACCCGTCCTCGACTCTTTGTGTTTGATGGTTATGCCGGTTGGGATCCCAAGTATCGTATCAAGGTCCGTATCGTGGCTTCTCGTGCCTATCATCTCTTATTTATGCGTAACATGTTGATCCGTCCCACCGATGAAGAACTCGATAATTTTGGCACACCCGATTTCACCATTTTCAATGCAGGTGAATTCCCTGCCAATCGTTACACCACAGGTATGACCTCCACTACTTCTGTTTCCATCAATTTCAAGCGTAGTGAGATGGTCATTCTTGGTTCTGAATATGCTGGTGAAATGAAGAAGGGTGTAAGTTTTTATATGAGAAAGGAAACAAAAACAAAAAAAAAAAGGGATGGTTTCTGATTTTTTTTTTTTTTTTTTTCAATAGATCTTTACTGTCATGCATTATCTTATGCCCAAGGCTGGTGTCTTATCTCTTCATTCTTCTGCTAATGAAGGTCCCAAGGGTGATGTCTCTCTCTTCTTTGGTCTTTCTGGTACTGGTAAGACCACTCTTTCTGCTGATCCCAAGCGTATGTTGATTGGTGATGATGAACATTGTTGGTCTGACGATGGTGTATTTAACATTGAAGGTGGTTGCTATGCCAAATGTATTGATTTATCTGGCGAAAAGGAACCCGATATTTTCAACGCCATTCGATTTGGTGCGATTCTTGAGAACGTTGTTCTTGATGAAGAGACCCGTGATGTAGATTACTCTGATGATTTCTTGACCGAGAATACACGTTGTGCCTACCCTATCTATCATATTCCCAATGCCAAGATCCCTTGTATGGGTAGTCACCCCAAGAACATTATCTTGTTGACGTGTGATGCCTTTGGTGTGTTACCTCCTGTCTCCAAACTGACTGCTGAACAAGCCATGTACCATTTCATCTCTGGTTATACCACCAAGGTCCCCGGTACGGAAGACGGTATTGTTGAACCTCAAGCCACTTTCTCTGCTTGTTTCGGTGCACCTTTCCTTGTACTTCATCCTCAACGTTATGCTACCATGTTGGCAGATAAGATGTCCAAACATAAGGCTGATGCATGGTTGATTAACACGGGTTGGATTGGTGGATCTGCTGCTACCTCCAAGCGTTGTCCCTTGAAATATACCCGTGCCATTTTGGATGCGATCCATAACGGTGAATTGGCTAAAGCAGAATTTGGTAAGCTTGATATCTTTAACTTGAGCATTCCCAAGGCTGTTACGGGTGTACCCTCGGAACTTTTGAACCCCAAGACTGCTTGGAATGGTACTGCAGCTCAATTCGATGCCTCGCTTCGTAATGTTGGTAAAATGTTTGTTGATAACTTTAAGACTTATGAAGATAAGAGTGCTCCTCAAACTTTGGCTGCTGGTCCCAAGCTCTAAATGAAAGACAGAAAGAGAGCTCCATACCCTTACCCATTTTTTTTTTTTTTTTTTTAAAAGATTATATTTTTATTTTGTCTCTTATGTACATAAAAAAACTCTATTAAAATAAAATATATTATATTAAAAAAAAAAAAAAAAAAAATAGAGTAGTTCATTTTTAAATGTAAAGTCGGAATTTTTTAAGAGAGAGAGAACAATAGGGTTTTTTTTAGTAAATGTGAAACCAAAAGGCAGAGGTATTAAAAATAACCTTTTTTATACGGACACAAAAAAGGGGGGGGGGAAAGTATTGACACTAGGGAAACGCATGAAAAAATAATTTATATTTTTTTAAAACGCCACTTAGGGGTATTTTTTATATTACCGCGATTTTAATTTTATAAATCGATGAATCATGACAAGTTTCTATCAAATTCTGAAGCACAATGCACAGTGATTTACAAAAAGGTAAAACCCCCCCTTTAGTGTGAATTACCAATTCAACTAAAACGTTTGAAACAATCAGGGGAGGTTGGGATGAGTCATACACCCAAGAAAAAAAAAAGGTCTGCACTGTCTTGTTGCTATGAGTAAATACATGTTTTGATCTGCAAAAAAAAGGGAAATTCTGAGAGTTTATTTTTTTTTTTTTTTATCGGGGAAAAAATAAAAGATCGGTGCCTGAGACCTAAAGAATGAAACACAGGACAGATGGTCTCATAAAAGATGATCGAAAAAGCTTAAAGTCTATAAATGGAAAGGCTTAATTTATTAACACCAAAAAAATAAAGGGAGTGTGTGTGTGTGTGTGTATGATGGAAGGGGAGGGGGGGGGGGATAATATCTAATAATTAATAATAAAAAAAAAAAGAGCAAAAACAACATATAATATTTCTACATTAAAAAAAAAGGGGGACCGGTTTCAAATGAGTGGGGTTTCGGTTTTAGTTTAGATTCTCACTTGGGTTCGAAGTGCATTTAACTGTCGATTGTCTTCTGAAGACGGTAATTTTTCCCAAGGAATGTCTTGTATGCTCATGACTGCTTTTAGCGAAGGTTGTGCTGTACTCCATGTGAATAGCGGAGATAGTAAATGCTGTGATGATGATGATGATGATGGTTGCTGTTGTGTATGATGATCATTAAAATCGTCGTCCGAAGATTGTGGAGATGAGGAGGATAGAGACGGTGGTGTTGTCATAGAATCAATTGAATTTTGTCGACTGAATGCAATGGAATGCATGGAAGCAGAATGTCCGCCACCAATATCAAGTGGGTTTAATTCTGGATATAAACCTTTAGGAATCTCGATTGAGTTTAAGGTTGGATCACCCGTGGGACGTTTTAATTTGCCAGACATCACATCTGATTTGGCATAATAAGAGATAAGGTGAATCTTTTGGTTGGAAGCGGTACAGATAGAGAAACTCTGTTTGATCAATCCATTGTGTTTATATGAAAAGGCTACTTGTTTCACTCCTGTATGAACAGAAGGTCTTCTCGGTCGCCTTTTAGTGTCTAACTCTCGATAGGTGAGGAAACTGCCAAGGACTCGACTAGGGGACCAGGTACGTCCATCTGTCCAACGTCTCATACCAGCTTCCTTTTCATCCCACGCAAATACTGATCCAGAGTGAATTTCCATTCTTTCTTTAGAGGTTAATCTTCGTTGTACTCGATTTAATGCACCTCTTCGACATGCTTCAAATATCACTAGTGCGTCTTGTGGCGTCTTGATATATCCAATGAAAGATTCCATAATTTATATAAATAAAAAAAATAAAAAAAAGTGTAAGGAAAGTAAAAGAAAAAAGAAAAAAAAAAGGGATACTTTTATATAAGTACGATATTTAAAGAAATTATGTCACTAGCGAAAAAAAAAAAAAAAAAAAAAATTATGCAAAACATGCATTTGTCCAAATATAGAATTGATTAAAGTTTCTCCTCGCACACCTAAAATGTGTAAGGGGGTAATGCGATTTTCCAACGGTTAATCAGATTTACAGTTTTGAACGTATGGAACAAGGTTCAGGAAATATTTAATTTCAGCTTGTTCACCACGACGTATGACGGACTCATGACCACAAGCGACAAAGAAATAATGTAGACTAGTGCACATCTACGATTAAAAAAAGGGCAGTAATAAAAAGGGGAGAAGAAAATGATTTTAGTATAGAATAATACAGAATAAAACAAACAGGACATCTTGGAACTCACCAATACATGCCACCTAAAAAAAAAAAAAAAAAGAAGGTTTTTACATGTTATTTATAAAACAGGAAATCTAGATTACTAGCTTCAACTTTTTTTACCATGCATGTAATTGAGGGTTAGGTACATATTTAAAAACACTACATAAATTAGAATCAAATAACCAAACCATAATAGCCAAAATCAAAAACTTTGTTCCCTGATGGAATAACAGCAGAACCTTTTCATTCGACACGTTCTTGTATAATTTGTACACAAAATATAAATCACTCCACATAACAAGACCGAACCTATACATGGTTTAGTCTCTCTCTCTCTTATGAGCCTAAAAAAAAAAAATTATACTTGCGAGGTTTGAAACATGTAAAATTGGGTAGAACCTTTGTTGCGACTAGTAACAAGAGTAGCAAATAAGCAGTAGCATGCAATCGACACTGCCACCCATCTTCCTCTGTATCTAAATTCGTCCAACAAAACAAACAAAAGGTAGCATGCACACCAGATCATTGGTACCTTTTAAATAATAAAATGTTATTTTGCCTGAAATAAAATGATGATGTCTGCATATTCACATATTATTACTTCATCCCACATTTGATGCTCAAATTGTAAAGTGGCATGAAATAATACACTAGCAAAAAAAAAAAAGATTTTAATATCCACCAAGAGTCTATTTTTTCCTTTAAGATTTTAGAGCTAATTTTTTTTTTTTTGGGTACCTTCCTATACCAACCACGCAAATTAAAAGATAACTATTTGATAGTCTCCAACCCAATGATTGGTGATGAAGTGCCACACCAAGCAGCCCTAATGCAATCATTGCAAAGCTCTTTTTTTTTTAAGCTTGTTAACATATTTGGTACCATCCTACTTTTTATTATTTATTACCGAAATTGTATTCCAGAATTCTGCAATGTAAAAACAATGCGTATAATTTTCTTCACACCTAGAAAAAAAAAATTCCTTCTATCAATATCCATGTATGGTGACTTATTTTATTTAAAAAAAAAATACCAATCTACGGAGCTAGTTACGTTTCCCCAATACCCGCTCATTTGTTTAAAAAAAAAGAAAGATAAAATATAAGCTCACCAAATTTTTTTATTTTTTTTTTTAAGAAAAGCTTGTCCCTCTAGAAAAAGGAGGTCACATGCCTACTTGATCCATCCACTGCTCAAGGTCCTTTAATTCTTGACCCTTTTTCAACGGAAGATGGTCAATCCAGCCATCCAAAAACTCGGGTGGAGGACCCTTAGAGATCATACAGATAGGAAATCGAGGCTCAAATTCAGAGAGGGGAAATTCCGTCAGATCAGACACTGTATCCGAATCCATCATCACGAGACCCGAGACAGGTTTATTAGAAACAAACTTTTGTGAGATACGAGCTGCCTTGTCTCCATGACTGATGAGTAACGGTGGGAAAAAGGAGAGATCCGTGGTGGCCTTCGTCAACTCTAGATATATATATATATATATTTAATATCCTTTTTTTTTCATATGTGTGTGTTGTGTGTTATGCCCCCCCCCCCTTGTTCACGGTTTATTTATTATTATTATTATTTTTACCCTTGTAGCAGGTATCGAGTAATGATTCACCCTCCTTTTTCTCGGGTAAATCAATGGCTGCATCCACAGTGAAATAACCTAATTGGCTCAACTTGTTTTGCATTGATAAAGACCATTCATTGCTATTGGATTAGAAAATATTAATTGAATACAAAAAAAGTGTGACCTCTCCCCCCCCTTTTTTTTTTTTTTTTAATTCTCTCAGTGTTACTTTGGTTCTGTTCGAAGTAAAAGAATAGGTGTAGGTCTTTTCACACTAGCTGATGTATCCAATTTATGAACAGTAATCTTGGTACGGATTTGTTGTTGAATGAAATTTCTAAACATAAAAAAAAAAAAAAAGCAGGGGTGGGGGGGGGGAGGGTGAAAAATAGAAAAAAACAGAAAACAATAAAAAAAAAAAAAGGGTCTGTGTGATTTTTAATTTTCCGTTTGTGGTATTAATAATAAAAAAAGTAATTCTTACACGTGTAAAAAATAAACGCTTGTACAACAATGAGAGAGTAACAACAAAAAAGAGATTACATGAATTTTTTTTTAAGCTTTTTTTTTTTCTTTTTTCTTTTTTATCATGTCGAATGTATCGCGATTAATGGAATCGACACGCACTTTAGAAACCAAACGATCGGGAAGCAACCTGTTTCATCAACGTAAGGCTTCCCTAACAACCCTATGTGCACCTATCGACAAACGACAAGAGAAAAGAAAAATACTACGTTCAGGTTCCTTTCAAAGATCCTGGATAAAGGTATTTGATATGCCTGTCGTTCAACTCGTGGGTTGGTCCTATCTCTTAATCTGTTTTTGTCTTTCCACCATTCATCTGCTACGATCCTTTTCTTTACTCGATCCGAATGCAGGTAACTAAAAAAAAAAATTATACATATTAGAGTTTATTAAAAAAAAAAAAACTTTACTTGGCTTACCTCCCTTGTAGGGCCTAAAATAGACTGGGATAAAGTATTATTAGAAAAACAAAGCCAGTTCTCATCTCTGGATGAACTTTCTACACAGATTCGATTATCCAAAATGTTTAGTAAATCCATTGTCAATAATGACGTGATTCGACCCTATTGGTTCACAGCATCCATCAAGCCCAGTAAAGACGCATTGACCCTGACAACCGTTTTTACCTTGCAAGAGTGGGAAAGTCTCACACAATTAGCGGAGGCATATGAAGGTGCACAAAAAAAAAAAAAAAATTAATTATGTGTGAAAGAGTCATCTAATAGATGATATATATATGTAGGTCCGATCTCAGCAGCACTCCTGGTGCCTACAACGAAATACGTGGATAATGACCAATTGGACGAAATCCGTGTCAATTACGAGAATACGGTAGCATTGAAACGACATGTGGATATCCATCTTGTACTCCAGCAGGGCGGATTAAACGAACAAGGACAAATGATTGGTACAGGAGGATATCAAGAATCGCGTAATCTTGCACGCTTATTCAGTCGTACTGAATTTGTTGCGCTTGTACCAGCCACCACTTTATGGCTGACAGATGTCTCGGAAAGTATCAAGAAACATGTGGATCTGTTGCGAAGGGGTGATTTATTGATTGTGCCTACCTTTGGTTTCCCCAATTATCAAGGCGTTGAAACCAGGTTATGGCCCATTGATAAACAGTCTGTGATTGAATGGGTAGAGGAAGGAGAATTTGGATTGGCTGATTACAATTATGAGCTGAATAATGGACCTACCTCTTATGCGACATGGAAAGATGCTAAGGATCCTTACTTGTTGCCTAATTATGATTTTAATTATAGTCCAATCTTTGTTTCCACGCGATTAAATCATCCGTGGTGCGAAGAGAGGTTTGAGGATCATGTGTCTTCGTGTGTGTATACCAAATACTTGGCTGGTTCTAATTTATGGGTGCTTCCAAATGACTATGCAGTGAGAACAGGACAGGAGCCTGTAGACTCTCTCTTACCTCATGTAAGTTATTTCTTTCTTTTTCTTTTTTTTTTTTTTTTTTTTTTTTATTGGCAGGACAGAAGTAGACTTAAATTGTATTTTACAGCAAAAGCGGTATCAGAATAAGCTAGCCAAGAAATATCGCTTAGAACAATGTGTGTTTTACGCACGACAGTATGATCAAGACGGTATCTTTGACACTGAACGAGCCAATCATGTCAAACAAGAATGTTCAATTGCCTTGTTAAGTTTACAAAAGCAAAAGATGATTTCAGATATTATTGAATAACGCCCTCCCCTTTTATTATTATTTCTTGTACATATCCCCCCCACACACACACACACTATATAAATTTAGCACCCAACCCATTACATATACCTTACCCTTTTTTTTTTTTTTTTAGTCTGACATAAATTATCCAATCAGAGATTATCATCTCTTTTACACATACAAAAAAAAAAAAAAAATGACTTTGAAAAACCCTCAAATTTTTTTTTTATTTTTTGTTCCTTTTTTACCCCACTCTTCCCTCTTTTTTTTTTTTTTTAAAAAAGATGTCTGCACCCGTACAATCAGCAGCAACAAAGACGGTGTTCCGCAAATTTCTTGATTCCCCTGCAGGACCCAAGACCATTCATTTTTGGGCACCAGCCATGAAATGGGTAAGGATATATATATATATATAAAAAAAAAAAAAATACAAAAAAAGACTTTTTATATCTAAAAACACACGGGATTTGTTCAATAGTGTTTGGTCATTGCTGGTATTGGAGATATGCAACGTCCTGCCGAGAAATTGAGTGTGAGTCAAAACCTTTGTAAGTTTAAACCCTTTTTTTTTTTGTATTTTTCCCATGACGTTACATCAAAAGTGTGTGGTCTTAAATGTTTTACTATTTTAGCTTTGATGTTGACTGGCCTTATTTGGTCTCGTTATTCCATGGTGATCACACCCAAGAATTACTCATTATTAGCTGTCAATGTCTTTATTTTCGGTACCAGTAGTATTCAATGTAGTCGTATCTGGAAGTAAGTTTCTTTTTTTGAAAAAAGCAAAAATAAATGTGTAGAGGCTGAATAACTCATCTACTACTTAGGTATCGTCAATCCGAAGAATACAAGCAAAAACAATTATTAGAGGAAAAAGCATAAATCTTTTTTTTTTTTTTGTTATCATTAAAAAAAAAAAAAAAAGAAAAAAAACCCGATTTTTACCGTGCTTTTTGTGTTTATTTCGGACCCCAGGTTTATAGATGATTATAATATAAATAAAAAAAAAAAAAAAAAAAAAAAAAACTTTTTTTTATTTATTTACACTACCAAGAAGTATTTGATTCATCATCACTTTGATGACTGCTACTGCGGTCTCTGATTTCACCAAAGATAGATTCAGAAGGATATTCCACCTCATTATCTCCATCAGGTGAATACACGTCCTTTTGTACAAGTTCATCCTCCTCCTCCTCCAATCGGATAATATCTTCCTCTTCTTCCTTTCCCCCTTCCTCTTCATCATCATCAAATTGAATCAAGGAGCTATGTTCCATCATCATCATCGTATTGTTGTTATGCATTGAGGGTTCCGGACTAGGTCCACTACCCATATGGATCAGGTACGCATCCTCAAACGATACAGACGAATTCTTATCCATAAACGATTTATGATTATTCATGGATGAAGGTGAAGGTACCCCACCGTTCATTGCTGCATTCGCACTGGATGATAACCATTTTAAGCTGCCTGCTGCTGGGCTATTGTTCATGGAGTTGGATGAAGGTGAAAACGAGGTTTGCATCGCCTTGGATATATTGTCTATATATATATATGTGTGTGTGTGTGTGAGTGAGAAAAAAAAAAAAGGTTTTTAGCATGAAGGAATAAATGGATAACCCCCCATTTTTATATATATATTACCTTCTAGTTCGGCTAATGCGTCTTCCATGTTCTCCTCCACATTATCATTGGCAATTCGAGTGGTTGTCTTGCGTACACGATCAATACGACTGGACACAGGTTCGGGCATCCCTTTTAACAATACCATGGTTTCGGTGGGTGGAATGATCCCCGCGTTCAAGATCCTTTGTAAATCCCCCACCTTTTCAAACGTTTGAAAACGAAACTGATGTAAACCCCATAGAGGTGGTTCATCATTGGCATACGTTGTAATCTCTGCATTCGAAAGCCATAACTTTTTCTTATTCCCCCTTACCGCTAGGCCTCCTTTGGGTTTTTTGTTCGTCGTATCAAGGACCAAGTTTAATTTGACTTGTTCCCAATCACTGTTTCTGGCCACACGCCATTCAGCCACATCTTCTTCCTTTAACGTCAAATCCAATTTTTCCATGTTACGTCCGTTCTCACGTTTCTTGACCACGGTTTTAGCTACCCAACACCGATGAAGGGTTAAAATGCCATCGGGATGAAACGAGTAGAGATCTTGGTAACCGATTTCGTCATTCATCATCTTGGCAGCATCATCGTACTCCTCATCAAAACCAAACATGAGGGTATCACTTTTATCGTTCCATTTTGTCTTTGTCTGTTGTTGTTGTTGTTGCTGTTGATGTTGCTGAGATGGGGATGATCCGTTAGGTAGATATGGGATATGGCTCATACTAGAACCAAATGAAGATAACATACTTGTCGCCTGTTGTTTAATAGAACTCGAGGGTAAAGTCTCTGAAGGGGATCCCTTTTGATGCTGATAGACATGACTGTGATTAACGAGATAAGGTGATTTCGTGGCTGTGACAAAAGCACAAGTGATTTTCGCACGTGGGTCCTTGGTATTGTTAAATCGAGATGGGGGTATAGAATGCGGTGGTGTGGGACCATAATAGGCATACTGATTGGAGAATTTGACAAGGTCGTCTTGGGACATACTGAGATGTTGACCCGGCATCTTGCGTCGTTGCTTGATACGTACCACCGAACCCAAGTTGGTGGCCTTGGTCTTGGTCTTATTGGCTACCAAGGGGTGGAAGGTCGGATTATTGACTTTGGCATGGACATGGCCTGCAATCTCGGGTTTACCACCGTATGGATTGATAGCGTAGACATGGGTCGTACCCCGTGCTGTACTGATGGCACACCAAGTGGAGTCAACAGAGAATTGACAGTCTTCCACTTGAGCATCCGTGATACCGCGAGACAGGCTGTACAGATGCGAGGCATTACCGATCGTGGTATGGTTGGTGAGAATTGAAAAGATGTGGAAAGTATGACCCTGTTTGGACGCTGACATGAGTAACGTCCCCGCTGCGTTCAGGGTCAAACAATTGATGGGATGCGTATGAGGTCTAAAATGAGCAATGGTAGAAAGTGAGAGGTTTCTTGTAGGTGTAGTAGGGAGTTTATATATATCTCGAATCATGATCATGCCAGAAGGTATGATTTTTTTATTTAAGGTGGTGGTGGTGTTGGTGGTAGAGGAGTTACCGATGTGTGGTGGTGGTGGTGTGGTGATTGCATTGAAATCGGGTTGCGGTGAATGACTAGAGGATCTTCGGTTATGACTACTAGGACTGGAACCGTACATTTTATCGACGGATTGAGGCGTGGATTGACTTGTGTTACCGAAATAATTCGATAAAGTGTTAAAACCAAATTCGCCCAATGTCTTCATACCGCTCACGACTTCTTTGGCAATATCCTTGGCTGCTCCCTTCACATCTTTTTCTCCTTGAAGTACACCGAAACCTGTATAACTGATGCTCTTATTGGTGAGTGAGGTCATGATAGGATCTGAATTTAACACTGCAGCATGGGTGGCATAAGCAATCAAGCGAGTGCCGAGTGTAAAGATAGGACCTGTGGATGGATCATGAAATACGTCGGTCAGAGGACTGGCAAAAGGTGTATAATCCTCTGTTTTTAGGATATGAATTGATGACTTGTGACGTGATAAGCAACCCTATAAAAGAATCAAACGAAAAAAAAAAAAAAATTATTATTAAGGGGTGAGGGCGAGGCGGAGGGGGCGGAGGAGGGGATATATATATATATATTTTTAAATAATTTACCAGCACGATGACCTTGTGGTTACTTTTGATGCATGTGACGACGGTCGTATCATCCTCTTCCTCTTTAAAGTCATCGATCTCCTTGACGACCGATTGTGTTAACAAGGAATAGATCATGACATTGCTTGTGGTTGTACTTGTGTTTGTAGTGGAATTGGAACTATTTGAATCCATGCGATGATGCTTTGGCAATGGCGTATCTTTTATCATTGCATCTTTGACAACAGATTCCGAACTAGATTAAAAAGGGGTGTGGGGGAAAAGATGAATTTAGTGTGAGAAGAAAAAAAGTGACTTTCTGTTTTTTTGTTTTTTGTTTTTGTTTTTTTTACATGATGGCTAATAAAGGACCTCCCTCCGCCTTCACGATATGAATCAAAGATACGGTACCGAATTTTTCTTTATCTCTGATAGAACATAATTCATGCACGTTATCTGGGTTAGTGATATCCCATAATTGAAATCCGTCATGGTATCCAAGTAAAAGGCAAGACAAATTGTTATCCTTGTAATCTAATTTATCAAATGAAGCATACGTAATTGTATCAAATCCTTCCATATCATTGACTTCATCTTCCTCCTCCTCCTCTATTCTTCTCTGCTGCTGTTGTTGTTGTTGTTGTTGTTGTTGGTATTGTTGATAGTGTGGATCAAAAGGAGATGTCATGCTTGACTTTCTTTTAGGTAGGTTTGATGTAACATACGAGGAAAGTCTGGATATACCTGAAGAGATGGATTCAAGCGAAGTAGGATCCCTATAAAATCCAAAAAGTAATTTTTTAAAAAAAAAAAATTCATGCTGCTGCGTAAAATAAAAAATAAAAAATAAAATTATGGGCTTTCATACCTGAGAAACTTGGGTTCAGCTCGAACTCCATTGTACAAATTGGTGTCCATGTTTCTGTAAGAGTTGAAAAAAGAGTTAATCACCACTGGTATCACACACCTTTTAAGAAAAGATAAGAGTTGCCATGAAACTATTTTTTTACCTGCTTGAGTTTGTTAATGTTTATATAAAAAGGGTGCTAATGTGAAAGAAAGGGATGGTGTAATAAAAGCTTTTTTTTTTTCCCTCGTTCAAATGTGGAATAACAAAAAAAAAAAAAAAAAAGGAAAAATTAAGGAGACTGAGAAAGAGAAAAGATGGCTATTTTTTTGCATTGTGCTTGTTTGTGTGTGTGTTTCGATTGACCAATCATATGATATGTCATGAACCCAAACTGCGAGCCAATCAACATGCATATATGCTCAGGACTCATTTTTTGAGACTGAAAATATATAAAAGGGAAATTAACCTTTTTTTTTCTTTTTCTTTTTTTTCTTCTTCCATCCCCTTTCTCCATGTCGACAACTGCTGAAAAAAAGCCTCAGAGTAAGGCAAAAGAAACTGCCATTGGTTTTATTACTGGTGGTTTAGCTGCTTGTGGTGCTGTTACTTTTACAAACCCTTGGGAGGTATATATGCTAAACAAATAAATAAATAAAAGAAAAAAAAAGCTTAAAAAAAAAAAAATCCTACTAGGTAGTTAAAACACGTCTTCAATTACAAGGTGAATTAGTCCGAGCAGGAGCTCTTTCAAAGGCAGATAGACCTTATCATAACAGTTTTCAAGCATTGAAAGTAGTGCTTCAACATGAAGGCATTCGAGGAGCACAACGAGGTTTGAGCGTAGCTTATCTCTATCAAATCTGTTTGAACGGTAGTCGTCTCGGTCTCTATGAGCCCGTGCATCAAGGTATCATTCAAACATTCAACCTGACATCCGACTCGAGTATTGTAGCCTCTGGTGTATTTTCAGGTGCATTTGCCGGTGTGGTAGGTGCAGTTTTAGGCTCCCCCTTATACTTGATCAAGACTCGTCGACAAGCGTACTCGCCCGTCTTCAACAATGTAGGACATCAGCACGAGATGAATTCTGCATTCAGTACATTAGTGGGTATCTATAAAAAGGAAGGTATCCGAGGTATATATCGAGGTGCAGATGCAGCTATGGCAAGAGCAGGTGTAGGATCTGCCGTTCAAATGCCGGTCTATATGATGGGAAAGGACGTCCTGTTGAAAAAGTTTGGATTCCATGACACTTTTAGCACTCATTTTGCCACGTCAATGTTTACGGGTGTTTTGGTCTGTTTAGCAATGAACCCATTTGACGTAATTTCCACTCGTATGTATAATCAGGGCGTGGATGCTTCAGGTAAAGGATTACTCTATAAGAGTTCTCCTGATTGTTTCTTCAAGATTGTCAAGATTGAAGGTGTGCGTGGTCTTTACAAAGGCTTCTTGGCTCATTATCTTCGTATTGGGTAAACTTTTTTTTTATTTGTTTTATATATACTGCGTGATACTAACTTTCTGTCGATTTCAATAGTCCTCACACAACACTGATGTTTGTCTTTTTAGAACAATTGAAAAAGATGTATGCCAATAACTTTGCTGCTTAAAATAATCCCAAATAGACTTGATACAATCCTAATAGAAATTTAAAATATCCCCCCCTTCCTTTACCTTTTGTTGGGCCCGGGAAAACGATATAGAGTACCTTTGTTGTACAGAGCAACATGAGAGGTCTATACAGAAATGACTAAACAAAAAATTCATTGTCCGTTTAAAAGCGATCCCTTTTTTTTTTTTTTACTGGGTGTACAGATCTCGGCATGAAAAGTTGTAATTTGTCAGAGTTTTGGATCTGGTTTGTGTGACGAACATCATCTCGTGGGGATGCAAACACTGAGATTTAAAACTTAAAAAAGATTTCATTATTTTGTTAGATATTTTGTTAGATGAAATACTTTACCTATCCCCCCCCCCCCCCCTGGATGTGGATGAATCTTTTAGCAGGGAAAAGGGGATACAGTATCTTTTGGTTGTGTTTGAGACGATTGGAGTCCTAGGCATAAAAGTTCAAGAAAGAACATGCATTGGTGTGCCCCCATATCATCTTCACTTTCTCTAAACTTCATCAATTATTGTTTTTCATTTTAAAAATATGCTTCAACTATCAGTACATGCTACTATGGAAACAATGGTAGACCATGCCTACAGAGAGATATTTGCCAATGTTTCTATTCTAAGTAAAGGCATAAAAACATAATGAAATGATTAAATAATCAAATCATCCTGACATAAGCTCTTGTTTAACAGTCAGGACATAAACCAGCTCTTATTTATCATTCTATAAAACTCAATCAAACACTCTTTTTTTTCTCTCTCTCTTTTGTCTTTCTTTTCCCTTAAATTTTTTGTGTGAAAGTAATCAAGGTTAGTTAAATAATGACTTTCTTGTTCTTCAAGAAACGCTAGATTATTATCTCTTCTTCTTTTTTTTTATATATAAAAATGCAAAAGATACATCGCGATATCTCAGCTACGGCTAGTCTTTGCTATAGGATGACAATTTGTCAGGTTGACAGACTGTAGAAAGCAGGAATTTTACTGTAAACATGTGTAATTAGACTGGCTAGTCTTGGCGAGGATTGCTAGCTATGTACAGCAAGTTTAATCCCCCACCGATATTAAAATGGAACTATGCAAACACGTGAGTCTAACGGTGGTGTGATTTGGGTGTCTATAACACCAGAGATGCTTTATGTGGTTGGTGGTAAGTCTCTCGGGGCCATCTATAAACCTGTCATTGCTATCAACGAACTTTTTTTTTTGATGGAGAGCTAACAGTTCCAGTCCGAGAAATGATTTGGCTATCAAATTTCATTTGTGTTACCGCAGAAAGTTCTCGTCCTGAGCTGAAAAACAAAAGATCACAAAAGATGGTATCTTCAATAGCAGCGGAATACGCCCACCGAATCCGAATTGTAATCGCAGCAATCGAAGCATATTAAGAATTTATAACGGAAAGATGACTTCAGAAACATTCTTAAATACCTTTGCTCTTAGCGGCCAGATAATGCCTTCAAGCTGAGCAATGATACTAATTGATGTAACCAAAGGGTTTAAATACAAGCAAGACTGACAAAAGGGTTACTTTATTAAACAGGTTAGTAATATATAGATATTTAACATGGATGGAAGCGTGCGCCCTCAATGATGACAATCTATAATTGTCTTTTGCCCGTAGCCAGTGCGTCAGTTCACTTGTAATTAAATCTATTGTTTAACATTTTATGAAACCTAACAAGAAATGGGTTCCTGCCATATCGTATTAGATTTTGAACTTTCTGTAAAAGTGTAACAATAGAAAGTGTGATTGTGGAAATCATAAAAGAGGAATTATTACTGGTAGGTCAGGTATTGAGCGCGTATGTATAGTAAGAGCTAATAATAATGGTTTGGTTTGAATTACTAATGCATAATAGTTTAAAACCTTATTATGTCAAGTGCCATTATGCACATTCATAGCAGCCCTTACTCATGGTATTCACATCCTTTTTTTTTATTATTATCGCTCTGACTAACATATCATGGATGAAAAGTACTTTATATATTATGTCCCAACTCAGTATATGAATCTTTATTGTTTGCGCTTTTGTTTTAAAGTTGGGCAACAATTAAACAGTTTGAAATCATTGATATATTTAATCACTCATAATTATTGAACCCTCATTTTGATAATAAAAAAAACGGTGAAGTCTATATATACGTCTAGAAACAGGTTGAGATAATTAGGTATGTGAATATCTAGACTTAGACGTCGGTATGTGTAGACTTATTACCTTGGGCAGACCTTGCAAAAAAAAAAAAAAAAAATGCGGAGGTGCTGCTTTAGAAAAAAAAGTGTCCAATAGGCAATATGGCCAATAAAAAGCATGCATCTGATTACGCTTTAAATTTCAAAATTAGCAACGACGGAGAAACAATGGCGCAATTTAATTCTGTTTTTAGTGGTTTGACTCGAATTATAGATGTAAAAAGAAAAAAAAAAAATCGACATAATTTTTTTCTTGTTCCTTATTCCTCTCTACCTAACAGAAAGAATAAAAAATGTTTGCTTCTGTAGCTTTAGTAGCATCGCTTGTAAAGAGTAAAGCTTTCCCTGTCAATAATACTCCTGTTGTAGACAGAGAGATCAAGATTTCACCTGAACTTGTGCAAGCTGTCACCGCCGAATTAAAGAAGGAAATCGATGCTGCTTCCACTGCTGGCAGTCAAAGCACCATTGTAGATGAAGACGCATCTATTTTATTACAGTCCAGAGTCAAGAATGCAATCGAATACCTCTTGACTTCAACCAGCCAAGATTCTCAAGTGCGTCTTGTCGATGCCAATCATGCTGTGGATTATGTCACTTACGGCCTTTCTGATATTGTCTTTGTGTACCCCGGTGCATCCACTTCCGGTTATCTCGGTCAAGAGTTATCTGCATGGGCTCAACACTCAATTCGTAACGCTCATCAAGATCTTGTCAAGGTTGTTCAAATGGAAACCCGTGCTGGTGCTCTTGGTGCCGTTCAAGGTGCTCTTGCTGATTCTCCTCACAAGAACTTGACCGTCTTGGCTTCTTCTCAAGCCTTGTTATCTATGATCCCCAACTTGCATCTTTTGGCTTCTCAACGTCAACCTGTTGTCTTCCATGTTGCTGCTCAATCGGTCGATCAAGATTTAGTTGCTTCTGCCAACGTTGACGCTGTCCTTGCTGCTCGTAATACCGGTGCTATCTTGTTGTCTTCTTCTAATGCTCAAGAGGCTCATGATATTGCGATTGTCTCTCATTTACTTGCTCGCTCTGTCGGTTTACCCGTCATTCATTTCTTCAACGGTGTTACCGCCTCCAAGGAAATCGAAAAGGTAAACTTGACATCTTTTGCTCAACTTGATAAATTAGCTGGTTCTGTTCCCACCACCATTGCTTCCTATACCGAATCTTATCAAGTAGCCAAAAATATCCTCAGCCAACTCAACTACAAGCCTTTTGAATATACCGGTGCTGCTGATGCCGAAACTGTCTTGGTCACCTTGAGTGCTTCCAACCGCCCTGTTGAACAAGCTGTTTCTCGTGCTGCCTCTTTCTTAAAGGCCAGCGTCGGACTTTTAAGTGTTCGCATCGTGCGTCCTTGGTCCGAATCTGATTTCATCAGTGCTTTACCCAAATCGGTTCGTCGTGTCATTGTTTTGGAAGAAGGTGCTGGATTATATGCTTTCAATGGTCCTCTTTACTTGGATATTGCTGCTTCTATCCGTTTCGGTTCCATTGCTCGTGATCAACGTCCTCGTTTGGTCAGTGCCCAAGCCACTGATTTCTCTCATCTTCATGCCACACATATTCCTTCTCTCTTAACAGAAGCTGCCAATGAAAGTTTCATTAACCTTGCTGCTGAACCGTTCAGCGTCTCTGTTTCTGATGAAACTCTTGCCCTTGAGAAGAGTGATGCTGCTTACAGTGCTATTTTCTGGGATGTGGAACAAGATGGTACTGCTACTGCTGCTATTCATGATGCTCACTTGGTTCATGCTATCCAACCTCAAGCTCAAGTTTCTGCTCGTGTGACTCGTGATGCTTATCGTGTTGGTGGAGCTGTGACTCATACTCAATTGACTACAGGTGCCACTTCCGGTCCTCACAAGTTCATTGGTATCCATAACGTGGGTGTGATTGGGGAGTATAACACTTTGGCTAACGCTGCCAAGAATGTGACCGTTGTTCTTCATGGTCCTTGGAAGCATGGTGATGAAATTGAAGGTGTCTTATCCAACGAGTTTAAGTTTGAGTTAACCGAATTAAATGCCAAGCTCTATACCATTGATGCTGCTCGTATTGCTCAAGAGTTGGGTTTGAACATCAAGTCTACACATCTTATTTGGGAGGCTGTGTTCTTGATCTTGGGTCAAAAGGTTGCTCAAGCCGATCAACATCTTGCTCGTCTCTATCAAGAATTGGAGGTCTCCAAGGATGCTGAAGTCAAGCACACATTGGCTTCCTTAACCAAGGATATCGTCACCTCTGTTACCAATGAATTGACTCCTGTCGAATTATTGCCTCCTTGGACTATTCTTGAACTTTCTGATAACGTCTTGCCTGCTTTGCCTGTGGATCGTTTGGTCGGTGCTGAAGTTGAAGAAGAGGAAGAGGCTCAAGTTGTTGGAGAGGATGAAGAGGGTGCTGGTGCAGAATCTGGAAAATGGCACAAGGCTGCTTGGCAATTAATGTTCAACGAAGCTTACAAGACCGAGAGTGCTGTTCGTCCTGATTTACATGAATCTACCTATGTTATTCGTGTTGGTGAGAACAGACGTTTGACTCCCGATTCTTATGATCGTAACGTTTTCCATATCGAATTTGACACCACCAACTCCAATCTCAAGTACGAGCTTGGTGATGCTCTTGGTGTTCATGGTCACAACGATTATACCGAGGTAGAAGAATTCTTGCAATGGTATGGTTTGAACGGTAAGGATGTTGTCTCTGTTAACCATGGTGAAGATGGTCAAGAAGTCAGATCCGTTTTCCAACTTTTCTCTCAAACTTTGGATATCTTTGGTCGTCCCTCCAAGAAGTTCTATGAGAGCCTCGCTGAATTCGCTACTGACCCCAAGGAAAAGGAACAATTATTGTTCTTGGTCTCTCCTGAAGGTAAAGAGGATTTCAAGAAGCGCGTGGATGACACTGTCACTTATGAAGATCTCTTGCGTGAATTCACCTCTGCCAAGCCCTCTGTTGAAGCTCTCGCTAGTATCATTGCCCCCATCAAGCCTCGTCATTACTCTATTGCTTCATCTCAAAAGATGTTCAACAATTCTGTTCATTTATTGATTGTTGCTGTCGAATGGAAGAACGCTAACGGTAAGGCTCGTTTCGGTCAATGTACTCGTTACATGACTAGCTTGAAGGTGGGTGACAATGTGACCGTCTCCATCAAGCCCTCCGTCATGAAGTTGCCTCCTCTTGATTCTCAACCTGTCATCATGGCTGGTCTTGGTACCGGTATGGCTCCCTTCCGTGCCTTCATTCAAGAACGTTACATGGCCAAGGCTGCTGGTAAGGATATCGGTCCTGTTGTGCTCTACTTTGGTTCTCGTAACAGATCTATGGAGTACCTCTATGGTGAAGAATTAGAGGCTTACCATGCTGATGGTGTTCTTTCTCACATGGGTCTTGCTTTCTCTCGTGATCAAAAGGAAAAGGTCTATATCCAACACAAGATGATGGAAGATGCTGAGTTATTGAACGAGTATTTGATGAAGCAAAATGGTCATTTCTATCTCTGTGGTCCTACATGGCCTGTACCTGATGTCAAGGATGCTGTTGTCCATGGTCTTACCAAGTACAGTGGTATCACTGCTGCCAGAGCTTCTGAGCTTATTGAAGAGTGGAAGGAGAAGGAATCTTATATCCTTGAAGTTTATTAAATTCATAATAAAATCATCATCATTTTTAGACTATCATCTTTTCTTTTTTTTTTAATATACATACTTTTCAATATATTTTATAAATAATAGGTGTATGACAACGATAGGCCATAATGTTAGGCTTTTATGAAATGTATTTTCAGTTTGACAGGTCGGATAAAAAATATCAATGCGACTGTTTGAAAAAAAAAAAAAAAAAAAAAAAAAAAAAAAAAAAAAAAAAAAAAGGAAATGTGATCGATTTTGTGTTTCTTATTATTTAAGTTACAATATAGACTGTTCATTCTGATAAAGCTTTATATCGATGTATATATCTTATCACCTAAGCGGCCATAAGAGAGTCTTAATGACTAGATCGAAAAGGCAAATCGTATTTCATGCAAGCATGTCAAGCTGTTACATTAAAATACTTTTCCTAGTTTTCGGTGGGACATCAAAATTTTAAAGCATGCACATGATTTACGTTCATAATTTATTAATCAGCGTTTGTCATAAAATTTTATACCTTAAATATATACATTTCCTATATCTAGTATAAAAGTGTTGAAATCTATTTCGGATGTAACTTAAAAAGATTCTGTGTAGTAGACCTCCTCACTGCTGATCTTTCAAACGCATCAACCATTACACGAATGTAAAGAGATATTTTGAATTTAAATGACAGATACTTTATTATTTGTAAGGAGAATCTATGTATTAAGTATCCTAGTTCTTTCAAAATAAATCCATTTTTAGCTTTAGATATTTGATATAGAATCTACTACGGCAATAAAAACAAATAAAAAAAAGGCTCATCTTTAGTTTATTGAAAGGGACAATGTTATTTTACGATAGGGACTTAAATATTACCATCATGGTTCTATTGCCAAGTTGAGTTGATGTTATACAGAAACCATCCATCTAACCCTTTTTCCCGCACATTACAATTACTGGGGTTTTTAGTTGAATCGGTTATAATTTTAAATAGAATATAATTATACGATACTTCAAATATAAATCTATCAATACAGATGCAAAATAGAATATCGTGTTGAAATTTTGAGAGCACTTGAAATGATATGTGAACTTTATGAATGAAGATTATTTTTGCATCAACTAATGAATACACAGCATTCATCAAACGTAATACATCAGCTTCCTGTATGAATATTTGAAGTAAAAAATACCTGATTAGGATATAAATACTTGCTTGTGATATAAATAGGTAAAATAAAAATTCTATACCGTTCTTTGCGTCAGACAAACAAGTATCAATTGATAATCACAAGTTCATCGAGGGGAAAAAAAACACTTTTTATCCAGTACCAGTCATAATACGGTCTAGATCAGCAGCAATATGTACTATGAGCTTTTATTGCTGTAAACTATTTAAATTTCGGAAAGTCTCGCAACGAAGTTGATCTACTTAACTGACAAAATAGTTCCTAAAATAAATAAAAGATGCTCATTAGACTATTAGTACACAAATGCATCTTCAAATTTAAAGTTATTATTTAGCATTAGTTCATTATTATTAGCTTAACAGTTACAATTGCAGCACGAATAAATCTTATGTTGGGACCTTAATCATAAGTAAAATTTACTAAATGAAGTTTACTTATAAATATTCAGTTTGATTCAGAAAAACCATCTAAATTGTCAAAAAAAACTAAATTATGAAAGTGAGGGCAATTATACTTTGAGTAATCAAAATCAGATACATTTTGTATGAAATAATGGCTATGCTATAAATTATATTGTAACTGTCCAAACCGTTGATTATTAATCACTATATCGCTCATAATCTGGGGTAATATTACAACATTTGGATTAAGGTTCTTTTTCAATAAATGTATTGTTTCAGAAATTTGTGTGACTCGAACGACAGCAACTGATTGCTTAACTGTTTATTAAAAGTACAATTGGGATTAGTGCGCCCAGCGCAACGATGCAAAAATTTGAGTCAAAGGTAACTTTTTTCATGAAGAATATTGATACGTGTTTTGCAATCATGGGGATCGATTTTTAAAATAACAATACTTCCTATTTCAGCATCTTTTTCCTTGGAATCAACGACTTGGAATATAGATTCCTTGTGTGCTTTTACCAATTGACTGCCGGACACATAGCTTAGTCGCGCCTTCATGATATATTGGCTTAGTAACCACTCCACAGATATAACTCTACTCTCTGGCGCGATCCTCAAAGAGACCATACTTGCTAACCACAAAACCAAGGTAAAACCAGCGAGCATCCAAAATGGCCATCTCCATAATATCCGATAAGTATAGAAATGAAACGGCTGGAAATAAGTTTGAAATGTTGTATAAAAAATTGGGTGCACCACGCCGACGTCCGCGTCCATGTTATTGTAATCGCATAGAATTCTAGCAGCAACTGTTCCTAGGATCTCCAGTCTACTCGTAATAACTTGCTTGTTTTCTCCAGGAATATGCTTTTCTACCGAGTATATTTCCGTCCACTCGCCTCCCGCTATCCAAGTCATTAATGAATTTCGGTAAATAGAACCCTCGGGTTGCGTGATATTAAACATTTTGTAAAGCAAACTAACAAAGCCTCCATTATAATCCTCTTTACTATACGAGGTGATATTTGATACCCGTTTTGTATGGCATAATGTCCCATTACACTTTGTCAATGCAGTCGCATGTCCCAGATGGATTGAACAGTCTATAGAGTTTTTCGGAAGTGATTCACCGTAATTATCTTGATATGGCATGGTCATAGATCCAGCCCAAGATAATTCGTATAGCGGAGATATAGATGATGGAACTCCTAAGATTAATGGCCCTGTGCGTTTATAATTATTCTTGTACTTTATTAATCTGCAGGATACATTGGCATATGGCAATTCACGTCGGAATATGGATTCTCCGATCAGACCTGCAGGTATACTTCGGTCATAGTATTCATTTGTATACGAATTATTTGGATTTCTAATGCTATTAAAAGTATCCATCGCTAGAGTAGGAAAGACTCCATGTATCATGGAGCTTGAATTGGTTGCTATACATGTTGAATAATTCCGTACGGAGAAAGAGGCAGTTTCATTTCCCGATGATACATAGCTCATACCCATGGACATAAAAGTAAGCTGTTTGATAAGCGAACCGATGATTAAAATCAAGATAATCAGAAGGATACTCGACCACTTCTTTCCAGTAATAAGCATAGGAAGATGCCCAGGAGAGTGACCACCTATCACGGTAACAAGATGTGAAAAATGGGCTCCTCGATGTCTGATAACGGTATATGAAATGCTGGAAATTGTTTTCATAAGTGTTGCCAAGACACACCCACTAATAACCGTAGATATAAGAGAGACGACGATCTTTGATTTAAAAGACTGGGCCTCATTTGCTGTATCCCCTGTCCAAGTCCAAAAACGCTCTTGTTCTGTATGTAAAAAACAAAATATAATTCCAATGACAGGTATAATTGACCAAACATAGAAATCAAATGTCCCAATAGATCCAGGTTTATCTTCTAGTGTAAAATATGATTCAACGGATTCCAGATCAGAGCCCTTTTCGAATTCGTGTTTATCTTCTGCGGCAAATGTCATAACAGAAATAATTTACGGGTGCTTACAAAGAAAAAACATTTAAAAAAGCATTTTCTATTTATTTAATCAGATAATAGGTGTCACATCATAATGTTATTTCTCTTTCGCTCACATTTTATTGATAAGCGTGGGCAATAAAAATACAAATCCTTTTATAGACATATTTAAATATGGTTTGGGTATTTCGGTTATATTGGTATAAAATCAGTTATTTCCAGGGAAAAGTAGTGATCTTTCTGTATCACATCTTATTGTTCAAACTACTGCTGGGTTTTGAGGCTTTTTGTTGTAACGAGATATCTGTTAAATTTGTACTACTTACGGCTTTTATCATATATGTACTTTAATTTGTTTCTTTTGAGATAATCCCTTTTGGAAAGTAAACCGACGGGATTAACTAATCCCTGTTTATACACATATAAAGGAGAGTCCTACAGTATCCAAAAAAAAAAAAAAAAAAAAAAAAAAAAAACAGAATACTGGTTCATCAAACTGACATTTTCTAGCATGTGGATTAGATTGTAAGAACGTAATCCTAGTATTGGGTATAATTATTAAATACCAAGTCGGTGTAATGTTATTCCGCACGTAATGAACGTTTACGATGCAACAATATTCCGGTGGGAAGTAACATCACACAATACCCTCGCATCTTAATACAAAAATTTATCACGCAACATTTTTGAAATTGAATGAAATGTATACAACTTAAAATCTCTCGGTAGTAGGACCATTTGTTCACGCTCATAAACATGCTTGATATGATGGTTGACTGTTTTCAGATGTTCGTTCTCGCTACATGTTGTAGTGAATATACATATTACAATAAAAATAGACTACTTGTTAATATACAGCTTTTAAACAAAGAAATGCATTCAACAAAGTCACCCGTTATTAAAACAAACACTTATCAAACAAGAGATCTCTCGTTTTGATATCTTTAATATCAATGACGGTTCGTAAATAGTATTGCAGTAAGTGCGAAGTATAAGGGCTAAATCATTGACGCCTTAGTAGCCATTTCTCCCAGGACAGCGTGGGAATTTATGAAAAAAAGCCACTCTTATAAGAGGACTTAATATCCATGAATAGATATTTACATGGAGGCTTATATTAGCTTATATTATTTTTAAACATAAAAAACGATAAGAATATTGGTAGCCGTTTTTCGTATTTTGCTTTGTGAAATAAATGGCCCGCCTTGCCTTATAAAAAAGAATCTATTTTTCTTAAACGGTATACTCATTGGGATTTTGCGTTTTTTTTCAATTAGTCCCTTCCCCCTCAATGTAATAATTCAAAAAAAAAAAAAAAAAAAAAAAAAAAAAAAAGTTGAATATCAGCACTATAAAACGAAGTCCTCTTTTGGTTCAAATATTGTACGACAATGCAAAACAGTTTAAAATCGATTGAACAATAACTTTATTTCGCTTTATCTCTCACTATCTAGTATATCCTACAACATCTAGATCAACTGGTGATTCTAAAAAAGATATTGTTTTAGATATTTAAACGACACAAACATAATAAAACTGATTTAATTTCATTTTTTATTAACTGCTTGATATATCATCGTTTTTAATGCATCCAGCGCAACGATACAAAAAAAAAATGAGCTATTGATATCTCTTCTTATGAAGAATTCTGACATGTGATTTGGAACCATAGGGATCTATCTTTGAAATAACAATACTTCCTACTTCAGCATCTTCCTTTGAATCAACGACTTGGAATATAGATCCCTTGTGTGCTTTTACCAGCTGACTACCAGATACGTAGCCTAGTCGCTCCTTCATAATATATTGGCTAAGTAACCATTCCACAGATATAACCCTACTCTCAGGCGTAATCCTCAAAGAGACCATACTTGCTAACCATAAAACCAAGATAAAACCAGCGAGCATCCAGAATGGCCATTTCCATAGTATATGATAAGTGTAATATTGAAAAGGTTGAAAATAAGTTTGAAATGATGTTAGAAGAACTAGTTTCTCTTTTGATCTATCTTTGTTATTATAATCGCATAGAATTCGAGCAGCAACTGTTCCTAAAATTTCAAGTCTACTCGTAATCACTTGTTTATTTTCTCCAGGAATATATTCATCCGTTCCGTATATTTTAGTCCAGTCACCTCCCGCTACCCAAACCACTAATGAATTTCGGACAGCAGTTCCATAGGGTTGTGTGATATTAAACATTTTGTAGAGTAGATCAACAAATCCACCATTAACCTGTTCTTTATCATACGGAGTAATTTTAGATGTACGTTTCGTATGGCAAAGTGTACGATTACATGATGTAACCGCCGTCGCATGCCCCAAATCAATTGTACAGTTTATATAGTTTTCTGGCATTATATAAGTGTAGTTATCTTGATACGGTATGCTTATGTGTCCAGCCCAAGACAACGCAAGTAATGAATTTTCTGACGATGGGACCATTGAAATCATAGGCTTTGAGTGTTCAAAATTGGGTTGGGTCTTGACAATTTTACAGGATACATTGGAATAAGGTAATTCGCGCTGGAATTTAGATTCTCCAATCAGGCCTGTAGGTATACTTCGGTCATAGTATTCATTTGTATACGAAGTGTTTGGATTTCTAAGACTATTAAGAGCATCCAAAGCCAAAATTGGAAAGAATCCATTCACTGCATCTGTGATGTTTGTTGCTTCACACGTTGAATAGTTTCGTACGGAGAAAGACGCCGTTTCATTTCCTGATGACACATAGCTCACACCCATGGATATAAAAGTAAGCTGCTTAATAACTGCACCAATAATCAGGATCAAGATGATCAGAATGATACTTATCCATCTCTTTCCAGTAATAAGCATAGGAAGATGCCCAGGCGAGTGACCACCGATCACGGTAACAAGATGCGAAAAATGGGCTCCTTGATGTCTGATAACGGTATATGAGATGCTGGAAACGGTCTTCATAAGTGTTGCCAATACACACCCACTAATAACCGTAGATATAACAGAGACAACGACCTTTGATTCAAAAGACTGGGCCTCGTTTGCTGTATCCCCTGTCCAAGTCCAAAAACGCTCTTGTTCTGTATGTATAAAACAAAATATAATTCCAATGACAGGTATAATTGACCAAATATAGAAATCAAAGGTCCCAATAGATCCAGGTTTATCTTCAAGTGTAGAAGACGATTCAACGGACTCCAGATCAGAGTCCTTTTCGAATTCGTGTTTATCTTCTGCAGCAAATGTCATAACAGAAATGATTTGCGGGTGCTTACAAAGAAAAAAACGTTTACAAAGACCTTTTTTATATATATAATCAGATAATAATAGGTGTCACATTATAATGTTATATCTCTTTCGCTCACGTTTTATTGATAAGCGTGAGTAATAAGAATACATATCCTTTTATAGACAAATTTTAAATTTGGTTTGGGTATTTCGCTTATATGGTACAAAATCAATTATTTTCAGGGCAAAGTATTGATCTTTCTGTATCACCTCTTATTGTTCAAACTACTGCTGAATTTTGAGGCGTTTTTGTTGTAACGAGCTATCTGTTGAAATTTGTGCTACTTACGGTTTTTATCCTAAATATATTTTAATTTGTTTCTTTTGAGATATTTTCTTTCAGAAAGTAAATCGACAAGATTACCTAATCACCCTGTTTATACACATATGAATGGGAGTCCTACAATATCCAAAAAAAAAAAACTTAGGGTACTGATTCATCAGACTGACATTTTATAACACGTGGATTATATTGTTAGAACGTAATCCGAGTATTGGGTATTATTATTTAAATGCCAAGTCGGTGTAATGTTATTCCGCACGTAAGGAACGTTTGATGCAACAATATTCCGGTGGGAAGTAACATCACACAATACCCCTCGCATCTTAGTACAAAAATTTATCACGCAACATTTTTTGGTATTTGGAATGAAATGTATAAAACTTAAAATCTTTTGGCAGTAGGACAGTTTGTTCGCGTTCATAAACATGCTTAAAATGATGATTGACTGTTTTCAGATTTACGTTCTCGCTACATGTTGTGGTGAATAGATATATTCCGATAACAACAGACTACTAGTTAATATACAGCTTTTAAACAAAGAAATGCATTCAACAAAGTCACACATTATTAAAACAGACACTTACCAAACAAAAGATCTCTCGCTTTAATATCTTTAATATCACTGTTCGTAAATAGTATTGCAGTAAGTACGAAGTGTAAAGGCTACAAGTAAGTTAGCATTGACGTCTGAGTAGCCATTTCTCCCAGGTCAGCGTGGGAAATTATAAAAAAAACGCCACGCTCTCAAGAGGACATAATACCCATGAATAGATAATTACTTGGAGGCTTGTATTGGTCTTTATTATTTTTAAACATAAAAAACGATAAGAATATTGGTAGTCGTTTTTCGTATTTTGCTTTGTGGAACACATGGTCCGCCTTACCTTATTAAAAAAAATCATTTTTCTTAAACGATATATTTATTGAGGTTTCCGTTTTATTCAATTGACCCCCCCCCCCTCCGATGTAATAATTCAAAAAAAAAACTTTGAACATCAACAATACTAAACGAAGTTCTCTTTCGGTTTAAATATTGTACGACAATGCAAAACAGTTAAAAATCAATTGAACAATAACTTTATTTCGCTTTATCTCTCACTATCTAGTGTATCCTACAATATCTAAATTGACTGGGGATTTTAAAATAATATTGCTTTCTATATTCACGCGACACAAACAGAATAAAACTGATTTTTTATTTTATTTTTTTATTAACTGCTTAATATATCATCGTTTTTAATGCATCCAGCGCAACGATACAAAAAAATGAGCTATTGATACCTCTTCTTATGAAGGATATTGATACGTGATTTGGAATCATAGGGATCTATCTTTGAAATAACAATACTTCCTACTTCAGCATCTTCCTTTGAATCAACGACTTGGAATATTGATCCCTTGTGTGCTTTTACTAACTGACTACCGGATACATAGCTTAATCGTTCCCTCATAAGATATTGACTGAGTAACCATTCCACAGATATGACCCTACTCTCGGGCGTGATTCTCAAAGAGACCATACTTGCTAACCATAAAACCAAGATAAAACCAGCGAGCATCCAGAATGGCCATCTCCATAATATACCATAAATATAGTAATGAAACGGCTGGAAATAAGTTTGAATTGTTGTGTAATAAATGGGGCGCTCGTCGTACACGGACACGTCCATGTTATTGTAATCGCATAAAATTCTAGCAGCAACTGTTCCTAAGATCTCCAGTCTACTCGTAATAACTTGCTTGTTTTCTCCAGGAATACGCTTTTCCATCGCGTATATATCAGTCCATTCGCCTCCTGCTATCCAAGTCATTAATGAATTTCGGTAAGTAGAACCCCCGGGTTGCGTGATATTAAACATTTTGTAAAGCAAACTAACAAAGCCTCCGTTATAATCTCCTTTACTATACGAAGTAATGTTTGATACCCGTTCTGTATGACATAATGTCTTATTACACTTTGTCAATGCAGTCGCATGTCCCAGATAGATTGAGCAGTTTATAGAATTTTTCGGAAATGCTGTACCGTAATAGTCCTGATATGGCATGGTCATAGATCCAGCCCAGGATAATTCGTATAGCGGAGATATAGATGTTGGAACTCCTAAGATTAAAGGCCCTGTGCGGTTATAATTATTCTTGTATTTTAATAATCTGCAGGATACATTGGCATATGGTAATTCACGTTGAAATATGGATTCTCCGATCAGACCTGCAGGTATACTTCGGTCATAGTATTCATTTGTATACGAAGTATTTGGATTTCTAACACTATTAATAGTATCCATCGCTAAAGTAGGAAAGATTCCATATATCTTGGTGCTTGAATTGGTTGCTATACATGTTGAATAATTCCGTACGGAGAAAGAGGCAGTTTCATTTCCTGATGACACATAGCTCACACCCATAGATATAAAAGTGAGCTGCTTAATAACTGCACCAATGATTAGAATCATGATAATCAATATGATGCTTAACCACCTCTTTCCAGCAATAAGCATAGGAAGATGTCCAGGCGAGTGACCACCAATTACTGTAACAAGATGAGGAAAATGGGCACCTTGGTACTTGATAACTGTATATGAAATGCTGGAAATTGTCTTCGTAAGTGTTGCCAAAACACACCCACTGATAACAGTAGATATAATAGAGACAACGACCTTTGATTTAAGAGATTGAGCTTCACTTGCTGTATCCCCCTTCCAAGTCCAGAGGTGTTCTTGTTCCGAATGTATAAAACAAAATATGATTCCAATGGCAGGTATGATGGTCCAAATATAGAAATCCAAGGTTCCAATGGATCCAGATTCATCTTCCAATGTTGAAGACGATTCGACAGATTTCAGATCAGCATCCTTCTCAAAGTCTTGCTTATCTTCGGAAACAGATGTCATTATAAAAAGAATTTACGAGTGCTTACAAAGACAAGGAACTTACAAAGATTTTATCCTTATATATTTAAATCAGATAATATGGTGCCACATCATTTATACTTTATATCTATTGTACTCACGTTTTATTAATCAGCGTTAGTAATAAAGGTATGTACTGCTCACTATGGACGTATTCTATATGCGGTTTAAGTGTTTGTTTTAAGATCAATTACGTTCAAGGCAATAAAAAATTGACTGTGTACGAAGTACTGACCTCTGTGTCACCATTGATTGTTTCCATCACTGCTGACTTTCTGAGGCGTTTTGACTACGTTGTGAAATTTATTGGGGGTTTGTATTACTTCTTTTTATTCCAAAATGTTCTTCTTCTTTTCCTTTGAGAATACTCACAGTCGGGATAAAAAAAAAATTAAAAAAAAAAAACCAATGGGGCGACATCATTTCTCAATTATCTTACTTTTTGACAGATGGGCGAGACAGTCTTTTAAAATGAATTACACTGATATTTCACAGCTTAAAAAAACCATATGGGTCAGATAGTAAGAACATAATCCAGGTATTGGGAGACAATTGTGTAATAAACGCCAAATCGGTTTAATTTTACTCCGTACAGAGCGAGCCATTTTGGAAACACTCTCTCGTCCTAAACTTTCTATCACGTTGTATGTCTATTTTCGAAAAGATAACGATAACAATGAAAAAAAAAAATTAAAAAAATGTTACTAGAGATCTTTGCGATGTTTGACCAAGCCTTCTTTATCGGGACTGACCATTTTTGGTACAAATTACATGTAAACGCTAGGACTCTTTCTTTAAGTCGTACTTTATGCACAATCAAACCATATCAAACATTATAATAATCTCTTGCGCTCTTAAAGTAACAGGTTCATTACAGCACTGAGTGTTAAGTTAGATAGAATGGTAGTATGTAACCAATCATCAATACTAACGTAGACAACCTTGATTGTGTAAATTAACGTGGGAGCATGTTAAAAAGGCAAATACGCAATCAGTCACCCATTCCCCCAGATAGATTATGTTTTACACATGGTCATGTGGATAGAAGCTTCTAGGTGTTTACTTATTCCCTTAAATATTTTCAGGGAAACCAGAAAGAATCACCTAAATCTTTGTCCATTTGGCCGTTAATAAGTATGCAAACAGAAAAAATAAGTGTTCAAATTAGCCCAGAGGTTTTTTCAAAAAAAAAAAATTAGAAAATACATCTGTTACGGAACGCAAGCTTTGTTTGTTTAATTTTTTTTTATATATATATACCTGAGGAATTGAGCACAAAAAGGATTCTTCATCTGTTTCCTTATTTATAATTGTCCTCGACTTCTGCAGCCCCGATCAGTCTTACATTTCAATCCATTGATCATCGAGGATATAACTTTATTTCCTCGCAACAATATCTACGATCTAATTTTGTGCCTGTTCAATTTAGGAACATCTTCGCTACCTTCAACTACTTTTGAAGAAAGTACTCCTGTACATGTCAATTTGTTACTTTTAGCTCGATTCTTTGATAGAATTAATCTCTATCGAATACGAAAAGGGCACGTTGGCACTTAACTATGTTAATAAAAGAAAAAATGTTGCAATAAAATATATTCAGCATCACACACAATTACATACAATATATGTAAATGCTGATTTTATGAGAGATATGTAATCACACTTGTTTTTAAAAGTATTGACACTTATCATCTCAAAAACCAAAAATAGCCAAAAAAAAAAAAAAAAAAAAAAAAAAAAAAAAAAAAAAAAAAAAAAAAAAAACTTAGAGTACTGATTCATCAGACTGACATTTTATAACACGTGGGTTAGATTGTAGGAACGAAATCCGAGTATTGGGTATCATTATTTGAATGCCAAGTCGGTGAAATATTATTCCGCACTTAATAAACGTTTACGATGCAACAATATTCCGGTGGGAAGTAACATCACACAATACCCCCCGCATCTTAATACAAAAATTTATCACGCAACATTCTTCGAAGTGGAATGAAATGTATTAAACTTGAAATCTCTCGGTAGTAGGACCATTTTTTCACGCTCATAAACTTGCTTGAAATAATGATTGACTGTTTCCAACTGTACTGGTTCTCACTACATGTCCTAGTATATAAATATATTACAATAAAAATAGACTGCTCGTTAATATACAGCTTTTAAACAAAGAAATGCATTTGACAAAGTCACCCGTTATAAAAACAAACACTTATCAAACAAGAGATCTCTCGTTTTGATATCTTTAATATCAATGACGGTTCGTAAATAGTATTGCAGTAAGTGCGAAGTATAAGGGCTAAATCATTGACGCCTTAGTAGCCATTTCTCCCAGGACAGCGTGGGAATTCATGAAAAAAAGCCACTCTTATAAGAGGACTTAATATCCATGAATAGATATTTACATGGAGGCTTATATTAGCTTATATTATTTTTAAACATAAAAAACGATAAGAATATTGGTAGCCGTTTTTCGTATTTTGCTTTGTGAAATAAATGGTTCGCCTTGCCTTATAAAAAAGAATCTATTTTTCTTAAACGGTATACTTATTGGGATTTTGCGTTTTTTTTCAATTAGTCCCTTCCCCCTCAATGTAATAATTCAAAAAAAAAAAAAAAAAAAAAAAAAAAAAAAAAAAAAAAAAAAGTTGAATATCAGCACTATAAAACGAAGTCCTCTTTTGGTTCAAATATTGTACGACAATGCAAAACAGTTTAAAATCGATTGAACAATAACTTTATTTCGCTTTATCTCTCACTATCTAGTGCATCCTACAATATCTGGATTAACTGGGGATTCTAAAAAAAAATTGTTTTCTATATTCACGCGACACAAACAGAATAAAACTGATCTTTTATTCTATTTTTTATTAACTGCTTAATATATCATCGTTTTTAATGCATCCAGCGCAACGATACAAAAAAAAAATGAGCTATCGATATCTCTTCTTATGAAGAATTTTGACATGTGATTTGGAACCATAGGGATCTATCTTTGAAATAACAATACTTCCTACTTCAGCATCTTCCTTTGAATCAACTACTTGAAATATAGATCCCTTGTGTGCTTTTACTAACTGACTACCGGATACATAGCTTAATCGTTCCCTCATAAGATATTGACTGAGTAACCACTCCACAGATATGACCCTACTCTCCGGCGTGATTCTCAAAGAGACCATACTTGCTAACCATAAAACCAAGATAAAACCAGCGAGCATCCAGAATGGCCATCTCCATAATATACCATAAATATAGTAATGAAACGGCTGGAAATAAGTTTGAATTGTTGTGTAAGAAATGGGAGGATTCTCGTCCACGTCCACATCCATGTTATTGTAATCGCATAAAATTCTAGCAGCAACTGTTCCTAAGATCTCCAGTCTACTCGTAATAACTTGCTTGTTTTCTCCAGGAATAAACATATTTGTCAGGTAAATTTCGGTCCACTCGCCTCCCGCTATCCAAGTCATTAATGAATTTCGGTAAGTAGACCCCCCAGGTTGCGTGATATTAAACATTTTGTAAAGAAGACTGACAAAGCCTCCGTTATAATCTTCTTTACTATACGAAGTAATGTTTGATATCCGTTCTGTATGGCATAATGTTCTATTACACTTTGTCAATGCAGTCGCATGTCCCAGATAGATTGAACAGTTTATAGAATTTTTCGGTAATGTTTCACCGTAATAGTCTTGATATGGCATGGTCATAGATCCAGCCCAGGATAAGTCGTATAGCGGAGATATAGATGATGGGACTCCTAAGATTAAAGGCCCTGTGCGATTATAATTATTCTTGTACTTTATCAATCTGCAGGATACATTGGCATATGGCAACTCACGTTGAAAAATAGATTCTCCAATCATGCCTGCAGGTATACTTCGGTCATAGTATTCATTTGTGTACGAAGTATTTGGATTTCTAATACTATTAAAAGTATCCATCGCAAATGTAGGAAAGAGTCCATATATCCTGGAGCTTGAATTGGTTGCTGCACATGTTGAATAATTCCGTACAGAGAAAGAAGCAGTTTCATTTCCTGATGACACATAGCTCACACCCATGGATATAAAAGTGAGCTGCTTAATAACTGCACCAATGATTAGAATCATGATAATCAATATGATGCTTAACCACCTCTTTCCAGCAATAAGCATAGGAAGATGTCCAGGCGAGTGGCCACCAATTACTGTTACAAGATGAGGAAAATGGGCACCTTGGTACTTGATAACCGTATACGAAATGCTGGAAATGGTCTTCATAAGTGTTGCCAAAACACACCCACTGATAACCGTAGATATAATAGAGACAACGACCTTTGATTTAAGAGATTGAGCTTCACTTGCTGTATCCCCCTTCCAAGTCCAGAGGCGTTCTTGCTCCGAATGTATGAAACAGAATACGATGCCAATGGCAGGTATGATTGTCCAAATATAGAAATCAAAGGTTCCAATGGATCCAATTTCATCTTCCAATGTTGAAGACGATTCGACGGATTCCAGATCAGCATCCTTCTCAAAGTCCTGCTTATCTTCTGAAACAGATGTCATTATAAAAAGAATTTACGAGTGCTTGCAAAGACAAGGAACCTACAAAGATTTTATCCTTATATATTTAAATCAGATAATATGGTACCACATCATATACTTTATATCTATTGCACTCACGCTTTATTAATCAGCGTTAGTAATAAAGGTATGTACTGCTCACTATGGACGTATTCTATATGTGGTTTAAGTGTTTGTTTTAAGATCAATTACGTTCAAGGCAAAAAAAAAAAAAAAAAAAAAAAAAAATTGACTGTATACGAAGTACTGACCTCCGTGTCACCATTGATTGTTTCCATCACTGCTGACTTTTTGAGGCGTTTTGACTACGTTGCGAAATTTATTGGGGTTTGTATTACTTCTTTTTATTCCAAAATGTTCTTCTTCTTTTCCTTTGAGATATACTCACAGTCGGGATAAAAAAAATTACAAAAAAACCCCAATGGGGCGACATCATTTCTCAATTATCTTGCTTTTTGACAGATGGGCGAGACAGTCTTTTAAAAATGAATTACTCACTGATATTTCACAGCTCAAAAAAAAAACCATGTGGATCAGATAGTAAGATCACAATCCAGGTATTGGGTGACTATTGTATAATAAACGCCAAGTCGGTTCAATTTTACTCCGTACAGAGCGAGCCATTTAAGGAACACTCTCACGTCTTAAAATGCAAAACTTTCTATCACGCTGCATTTCTAATTTCAAAAAGATAACGATAACAACGCAATTTTTTTTATTTTTAAACGTTAGTAGAAAGTGTTGAGATGTTTGATCAAGCCTTCTTTATCGGGACTGACCTTTTTTGGTACAAATTACATGTAAACACAAAGACTCTTTCTTTTCTTGGAGTGTACCTTAAATCGTACTTTATGCACAATCAAACCATATCAAACATACTAACAACCTCTCGCGCTCTTAAAGTGACAGGTACATTGCAGCACTGAGTGTTAAGTTAGATAGAATGATAGTATCTAATATATCATCAATGCTAACGTAGACAATCTAGATTGCGTAAATTAACGTGGGAGCATGTTAAAAAGGCGAATGCGCAATCAGTTACTCACTCCCCCAGATAGATTATGTTTTACACATGGTCATGTGGATAGAAGCTTCTAGTTCGCGTATCCCCTTTAATATTTTCAGGGAAACCAGAGCGAAAGAAACACCTAACTCTTTGTCCATTTGGTCGTCAATGAGTACACAAAGAGGAAAGATAAGTGTTCAAATTAGCCCAGAGATTTTTTTTTTTAAGAAAAATTATAAGATACATCCATGATTTAATTTTGTGTCTGTTCAATAATAGAAACATCTTCGCTACCTTCAACTAATTTTGTAGAAAGTGCTTCTGTATATGTCAATTCGACATTTTTAGCTCGATTCTTTGATGGGATTAACTTCTATCGAGTACGGAAAGGGAGGGCACGTTGGTACTTAACTAAATGTTAATAAATAAGAAAATGGTGCAATAAGATATATTTAGCATACACTATATGTAAATGCTGAATTCATGAGAGATATGTAATGGCACTCTCTCTACAAGTAATGACACTTATCATCCCAAAACCCAAAAGTAGCCAAAACACTCTTATAAAACAGTTGAGAAATACTACACTAGACTTGCTTTGAAAACAAAATTGTGTCTTCTTGGATAAAGCAGACTTTGTCAAACACATGCGCCACTCAAGAGCCTAATTACAGCATGAGGAGTGTATCCCATACAATGATAAGTGCTGTTTTTGGCATTTGTCGTGGTGAATGTGAAATCTGGACAAATGCCAGTAAAAGAAGAGCTGTCAAGTGTTAAAAAGTAAGAGGCACCTAGAAGATGTTACTGCTGTAATATACTAAAATAAATTATGCCTGGTCATTAAAAACATTTCATCACAGCAGTACTGGAGAGCGCACTATTTGTATCCACGTCGTTTCGGTTGGTTAGTAGTATATGTATGACATGACTTACCGCCTAATCTCCTTTATAATATTCTTTTTACACCAAAAAAAAAACAAAACAAAAAGGTGTACATGGATAGTAATCCACAAATAAATCTTCTTGGTGAACATATATGATCATCCAAAAAGGATAACAAGTAAAGAAGAAATGGTATTGGCTTGCCCATTTAAACAGGTTATCATTCGAGAACAGATCTTCAAATGACTTGACTGAGTCCAAAAAGATCATTGACTTTGTAGACAGCATGTGTCACAGCTGAAGTGTGGGTGATATGCCGTCTGTTAATGACATGAAACTCTAATTAACAAGTGATTTATAATTTTATCTCATCACAAGATACCCAAAAAGCATGGGTTTTGACGCCCTTTCGTGTGACCATCATTCGTTCCAAAAAAAAAAAAAAAAAAAAAAAAAAAAAAAAAAACGACGGAATTCCAGTATTCAGCCTGTCATTGCATAATTTTAATATCCTTGTTGCCTTCTTATTGCCTTTTATTTAGATAATGATGCTAATCCATGCAAGTGTGTGTGTGTTGTAGCAAAAAGCATGTGGTACTGGAAATAATGTCTACATTTCGAATCATCCAAAGATTTATCACTTGCTATTGAAAAGATAGAACATGTTCATGGTGCGTAAACTATCTCTTGAAGCATCCAAAGCTGTATTTGGAAAATCTTCAATTTGTAACGAAAAGAAAGAGAAAAGGAAAATAATAAATCTGAGAACCAGATTTATTTATATGACAAAAGGTAAACATGGACTGAGCTTACGTCAGAATGAGACAATTTAATAACTGCGCATTGGATAAACATACATCGGCGTCAGATTTGTTTGACAGTAATACCATTGGTTTATGCGTCATGAGATTAAGATTTATTAGATTAAGTATTTTTAATTATTGTATTAGAGAAGACGGTATTAATTAATTTGAAGGTGTTTTGTGTGAGTGAGTTGGGTAGGCTTGGGGTATTATAAGTTTTCTACTTCGGAATCAGAATCGCCAGTATGATACAAGGTTACTAAAAGATGGAGAGAGGATGATTAAAAAAAAAACAAGAGAAACTAGATGGCAAATGTGTGCTAATACTTACAAGAGTCAAACTTTTCAAAGGGGTTTGATTTCTCTACAGAGCCCATGACTTTTAATCCATCAGCTTCCAGATCCAAACTGGTACTTTCTTGAATTTTTCTAAAGTTGACTGCATCCATACCATTGGAAGTAGCCGGTATAATAGGTGGTGTCATATTTCTTAATAATGCAAAGTTGATATTTTTGAAAAACACATGTTGTTTGACATCTGCCGCGCCTGCACGGGATCCAAGTCGACAATTCTCGTCCTTGTGTAATAATTTACGTATTAAATTCTTTCCTGCGTTGGTGATACTAGCATTATGAGGTTCAGGTTGATAAGGGAAATTAACATCGATATGAAGGATTTTGGCAAATGTATCATTACGACCAGCCCCTTTAAATGGAGTTGTACCATACTAAATAGGATCATGAGTTAATTTTTTTTTTCGATCATATAAAGTTCTTTAGTGTTCTTACCAGCATCTCATAAATAAGAATACCTAATGTCCACCAATCCACAGCACTGGTATGTCCACACCCTTTAATCACTTCAGGAGCAATGTATTCCTCTGTGCCAACAAAACTATTGGTACGAAGGCCTTGTACACAGCTTTTGGTATCGATGGAAGGAGGCTTGATCATACAAAAAAAAAAATGAGTTTAAAGTCTGAATGTAATGTAGAATGCAACAACTAACCTGATTAGGAGACTTTGACTTTACAACACCAGGTCTACCAGGTGGACTTGAGCCTTTACTAAGATCAAAATCGGTCAACATGATATGCCCACTCTGATGCAACAGGATATCTATAAAGATATTTAGCTTCATTTTATAATATAAATAAAGGGTTGACTAAATTTACTTTCTGGTTTGAGATCTCGGTAAATATGTCCTTGAAGATGAAGGTATTCCAGAGCTGCAGTAACCTCGGCTGCATAGAATTTTGCGCCTTCTTCGTTCAAACATTTACCTGGTCTCAATTGTAACGCTATAATAAATACTTTTTTAGTTTTACTTTCTGGGAGGGGGGAGATTTTGTTTAGAAGAGTGATTTATTACCTCGAAAGAATTCACCTCCCATACAGTATTCCATGACAAAGTAAAGATACTCCTGACTTTGAAAGCAATGATATAATGAAACAATGAAAGGATGATTTGAAGTAGACAAAATCTCTTGTTCAGCCAAGGCGCGTTTGATCTTGTTTCTTTTGATCATTTCTTTCTTTGATAAGACTGAATATATGATAAGTACAAAGGAGAGGTGGGTAGGGCAATATATATGTATATACAGAGAGTACTGTACCTTTCATGGCAAATAGTTTATCAGTGCCTTTTTGTCTAACCATGTAAACTTTTCCTACATCACCTTTTCCCAACATTCGAACCTTGACAAAACTAGATGGACCTACTTCGACTTGTCTTACTTTAATGCTGGCAGACGAATAAGTTCTTTTACATAATTTCATTCGTTCGAAATGTTGTTCTTCTCCTTGTAAATATTGTAATGAGGAAGGTTTGGATAATGTCTGAATATTGTTTGCATTGGGAGCAGAAGCAACTCTACGAATTGCCTTGTTACTTGGTCTGAAAGCAGTTGTATTAAACCAAGAGTTGGATTTAGGTGTTGTCATTACTTTTTCGGTCGTTTGAAAATTATCGGGTACCGTAAAGGCATTCGTTATCTCTGTTTGACTACTATTATTACTACTACTATTACTACTATAATGTAACCCAGGTGAAAAATGCATTGGCTGTGGCGCACTTATTGACTGATCCATATTGTTTATTTATTATTATTATTAGCGGAAAAAAAAAAAATAAAGCCCAAGAAAAGAAAAAAGCCCAATAATAATAAAAAAAAAAAACTCTTTTGTGCACATATCTAGCCCTTTTTTGGTGAAACCATAAATTAAATGTCCGGATGGACAGCTTTTTTTAAATAAATAAACAGAAAAAAAAGGGCACCCCTCCCCAAAACGTCATAACTCTCAAGCAAGCATATATAGATATATATATAAACGACGGGGATATTATCGACTGATTATTTGTTAAAGTTGCACATGAAGGGGATATTAAAAAACCACCCAATGGTCCCAGTATCACCTATAAGCTAGTACACAGATCCCCCCCGCACACATGATACTTTTGATAGCTCTATATCGTTAATAACAAATGATGAACCATTAAAAAACGGATGATTTACCCTCAGTGTGAATGTTCCGAATATAGATAATATTTTAATTTGATTTGTATACATACGCTCGAAAGGTAAATATTGAATAAAAGGGAGGGTGTGAGGCCCCTTAATTTCCCTGGATCAATGAGGTACTAAGAGCAACGTGGGCTCAGTAGCACCAAACGGCTTCGGATATACAAGCTCCGTTCTTGCCTGCGCCTAAATCTAATATTCTCTGAAGCTTTCACTCATGTTCTTGATGCTAAAGTATATAAGCAGAAATATACTTTTGTTACCTAGTTACAGGTGAAAATCCTTCAGCCCCATAAACTCAGAAAGGGGATATTAACCAGCGAGTTAAATACTATCTCGCGTAAAACCCAATCACGCACTTTTACTGGGCATCCACCCTTTCTCTTCCCACTTTGAGCAACATTGCTATCTCTGTACTAAGATGAACAGTTATTTCTCTACCAAGTTGAGCACATATTTCTGTACCAAGTTGAACAGCGATTCCAGTGCTAAGCAGCCTCCAATATTAAGCTTCAACGCGATGAAAAAAAGACATGGGAATATTAAGTATCAAACATATCAACGTGTGCTTAAAGCTTTTTCATCTAATATAAACAAAAAAAACAAAGTAGTATTATGCATAAAGGGGACAAAGTTCCAATGAACAATTAATGGGGGGAACGTAAAATGATGAACAATAAAATCTGACTTTAGAAAAACAAGAGATTAGGCCAAAATTTAAACAGTCGCTTTAAGCCAATCAAAAGATAACCCAGTCCTTTTTTGCCATGTCAAAAAAAAAAAATTTTTACAACGGAGGATAAAAAAAAAAGGTTTAAAAGGAAGACAAAGTGAAGCAGAGTTTAGGAAGCTTATCTCTTTTTCAACACAACTTGTAAGTACATTCATTCCAGAATCTAAATATTTCTTTCCGGAATTTCATATAAAGATGATTGTATAAAATGGGAATCTCTCTGAAAAAAAGTGAAAGAGAACATTTATATTTATTACTGATATATGAAAGAAAGAAAGAATATTTCGAGTTTATCATCTCTTTGTATCATTTTTATTAATTTTTTTTTTCATCTTTACAGATATTCCTTCTAAGAATTTATGTCGTGCCTGTAAAAGAAAAAACAAGGTTATGAAAGTCTTAATTGGTAAGTTTCTTATTCTTTTATTTTTTAAAGAAGTAAATCTTTTTCAAGTGATGATATAAATGGTTTCAATCTATACATGCACCACCACGCTTATATGGGGCTCCGGCCTCTATGAAGATAGCGAAACATTAAATAAACTGACATGAAAAAAAGATTTATTTTTTTAAAAAAAAATAGAAACATTTTCTCTATGTATTCATTTTTATTAACATTTCTATCTTTATCATTAGACTTCTCTGCCTTTACTGTATATATTCATTTTTAAAAAATTTACTATAATAAAAAAAAAATCTAAAAAAAAAAATCTTTGACCCCTGTCTTCTTCTCAGTGACAAAGCCACAGGCATTAAACCATATTCTATCACTAAGAAACATGTATATCCCTCCAATGATTGGGTTATGATGCTGAGCATCAGATTATTTGACACATGGTATCCTTTCAAATACTTTGATGTTCATCAACGTACTCCTGTTTAGAGATATTCAAACACCATTTAAATCTATGTATAAACAAATGTTTTTGGTACACAGATAATTACGTCTATCAATATTAAAAAGTCAAGGTGAACGAACCATCCTCCTTTCCCCCATGTGGCGTCTGCTTTATAGACGCATTCCCAGGGCAATATACAATAAATGACCGTCAGTCAAATCTACTGCCTTTTGCAACAATAATCATTTGAGACCTGTCAGAGGTATCAAAACAGGAATGTCATGGTTATCTTTTACATGTCATGTCTGTACGCTCTTACACGACAGTTCCTTATAACATCCATGTAAACTCTAATAATTTAACACATTGGAGTATTTAAGGGAGATAGAGGGATGATTAGCTACCCCTCCTTGGTGAACACATAAAAGTGTTGAGAAGAGGAAAGAAAAAGAAAATAAGGGCGTCATCACTATTTATATAAACACCCTTCTAAAAATAAAAATAAAAGTACACGTCATGATGTTTACTTGACAAATACACATCGTATGCATAATTTTTGTAACAGTTTCTCATTGAATATACACCGTCCATTTTTATTTATATTTTTTTAAAAAAAAAGGAGACTAATTATGCGGAGATGTTTTCGCAAAAGTCCTTTCCTTCTTCTACATTTCTCTCATGACTGACATGTGGTTTAAAGGGCCCGTAGCAGAAGCAGTGCAGACTGTAACTACGAAAAATCTCGTATTTCTGGTCTTCATTTACGGTAACTTAACCTTGACCAAGAAAGCTTTTTTCCCTTATTTACAATGCCATTAGATGACTCTGAACAAAGTCAGCAGTTATACACCACACTCGCCAATGAACACGTAAAAAAAAAATAGATAAAAAGAGGTGTATTTTAGAGTCATTCATGCTACCTTTTTTTTTTTTAGCTTGTTCAATTAATAAAACAAAAAACAGTAGCATTCAAGATGCAAAAGAATTCAGAAGAAGCCGCCATGTTTGGTCAATTATGTAAGAATGCATGACAAAAGAGAGAGTCATTTTGTAACAATTCTTTTAGATCCTATTTCTCGAGTACCTGTAGTGTATTATCTCTTGTAAGTCAGTCTCACTACAAGAGTTGTGATATGTCTTAACCATGTAGATTATGATTTAGGCAAGGTATCCTCAAGGAGTTTAGCACCGAGAATTCAACAAGCGATGAAATTATGCAAAAGATTAATACACTTTGTCCCGCACAACCAGTCAAACAACGCGCTGCAACAGACAGGAAAAATCAGAATCAACAGTTGAAGAAGGAAAAGAAGGCGGATGAAGACTATAAGAGAGAAATTAAGCAACAAATTGCCATGGATCGTACTGCTTCTTCCTCTAAAAAACCCAATCCTTCCTCATCATCCCAACCATCAGTACAGGTGATACAGCACAATCAATGCAATTTAAATATCAAACAATTGGATGGCACCAGCTTAAAACATAGTTTCGCATGTAAGTAGTCTCTCTTTTTTTTTTTTGGTCTGGTTGTTTTTGTTTCTTAGGTTTTTTTCTCTTTTAGCTTCGGATACGCTTGGCCATGTATCCCAGTGGATTGATGCGGTAAAAAAAAAAAAAAACCTGCTTTTTACCCGTTTTTTTTTTTTTTTTTGTGTAAATTAAACAACGTGTTGTACATGTAGAATAGAACAGATGGAGATATGCCTTTTCAGTTATTTGCTCAATTTCCCAACCGAGATTTCAATATTGGAGATGAACAACAACGATTGATTGATTTGCGACTGTGTCCTAGTGCCACATTAATTATGAAGCCAATTAAGAATGCCACTTCTGCCTATCACCGCCCGAAAAAATCAAGCGGATGGCTTGACTCGATTTATTCAGCGGGAGATACAGTCTATCAGTCTGTCAGTGCGGCTGCTGCCTATCTAGTGACGCCCACCCATGCACCCGAGCCAGGACAACGACTTGGTGGTGAAAGTCGAGAAGAAAGGCAAACATACAATGGGAACTCTGTAAACCAAGAAAAAAAGTCCCGGGGGTGAGAGACTTTTTTTTTGTTGGGTTTTTTAATTCTCCCCGTTGCGGGAAGAAAGCTTTTTTTTTTTTTTTTTTTTTTTGCTTTTTTTTTTTCATTTCTTCATTTCACACATTAAAAAAAGAAAAGAAACAACTTCAATGATGCAATGAGTACAAGTGAAAAGAGACCCAAAGATATTTCAAATCGCCACTTGAGCGCTTCTTTTACTCGACAAGTGTCCGAACCGAAACGTAAGATAGTTTTTTTTTTTTTTTTTTTTTTTTTTTGCGCATGGGGGTTGCTAAATTAAGACAAAATCCCAAAATCATCATTAGCAGTAGCAGGCTACTTTTATAAACCAACGCCACCACCAGAAACTGTGGTCGTTCATTCTGTACCCAAAAAGACAAACGACGCTTGTTGTTGGGGATGGTAAGAAAAGAGGGACCCTCAAAAAAAATGAATTGGACATTTCCCATTGATATTTCTCTTTTTTTTTTTTTTTTGTAGTGCTGCTGCCTTATGCTTGTGCTTTGGACTAGAAGAATGTTGCTCTTCTTAAGGCACCCTTTTATCGCATTGATTTGATTGGCTGGTACAATCAAGGAGAGGGAGAGATAGAGTGTGTACAATAAAGCGATTCTTTTTTTTTTTTTTTTTTTTAATTTTATTTTCCTTTCTTTTCTTTTTTGTTTTTAAAAAAAAAAAATTATGACACAGGATAACAAACTAGGGATTTCTTTAAATAATGACCATGATATTTTCAAGAAGCTTAATTTTCCTCACTTAAAGAAAAGAGCTATTTCGGTTGCCATGGCATCCCCTACGACAACAATCACTAAAAAAAAGGAAAAAAAGAAGAAGTTATTGGGCTCTCCTGCAGCTTCCTTTCTTGCTGGTTATATGAATGATTTAATACAAGATACCCAAGTCGTGGGCATGGAAGATTACAAGATACTTGATCTTATTGGCTTTGGTGGGTTTTCCATCGTGCATAAAGTCTCCCATCTACGTACACATCAATCGTTCGCTGTCAAAATCATTCATCATGCACTCATGAATCGTCTTGAAAAGTTACGACTGGGACGAGAACTGAGCATCTGGAAATCTTTACATCATCCACGCATCCTGCAACTCGTCAAGATCGTCCAAACCGACACACACACTTATCTACTCTGCGATTACTGCTCCCGTGGTACTCTCTTTAAACTTTTGCACAGTCAAGTTCGTTTCTCTGAAGCCAAAGCCAAAAAGATCTTTAAACAAATCTGTCAAGGCGTCTATTATTTGCATGTCGACTGTCAAGTCAGTCATAGAGACCTTAAGCTTGAAAATATCTTGATCAATGACCAAGGTCATGTCAAGATTTGTGATTTTGGTTTCGCCGTCTTGTTGGACAACATGCAACAAAATCGGGACGAATTGATGGGAGGTTCATTACCTTATATCTCTCCTGAACATATCTTATCCCCCTCCCCTTATTGCTACCCCAAAGAAGCGGATATTTGGGCGTTAGGCGTTATCTTATTTGCTCTTGTCACGGGCTATTTACCCTTTGATGATGCCTATGAACCTCGTCTACAACAAAAAATACTACAGGCAGATTACACCATCCCCTCCTCTCTCTCTTTACCCTTGACCCATTTGATCCATCATTGTTTGAATTATCAGGTAAATGAAAGGTTTACTATTGATCAGGTATTAAATTCTACTTGGTTAAAAAATGTCTAATGATTATCATTGACCAATCCATCATAACCATCTATTTAAATATGAATATTAATATCTTTTTTTTTTTTTCACATAAATAAAACTCTTTTTTTTTTAAAAAAAAAAAACAATAAATAATACTTGCATGCACAAATGCCTTGCATGTAACAAGCCAGTACAATCCCTGCGCCTACCTGAGACACAGGATGCGTAAATCTACACTCGTTATAAGTTTGACCTAATGTAATTTAGATTTTTTTTTAAAATAGGAAACGAACCTTGTAAAAAAAGCCAAAACATAAAATATCTGCCAATGATGAATATGTAAACCCAGTGTCCCTGGATACGGACTCGCTTGTTTTTCCATATCCTCCTGTGTTTTCCTTCCTAGTCGAGTTCGAATCCAATTGGTATTGACTTCCTTGATCAATAGGACCGAAGCTGTTAAAAAAAAGGCAGGGATCAACAAGGCGCAGACATAATAAATCACAAACGGTAATTCCAAAAGTGTCGCCAAGTAAATATGAATTCCAGCAAAAACTAGAATGATCCTAGTTATTGGTAGGGAGTAAAAAAAAAAAAAAAAAAAAAAAATCAATTTTAATTAAAAACAGAAACTATTCAATTAGAAATGACTTTTTTTTTTTTTTTTTTTACCCGACGGCCACAAGAAAGAGGATCCACATGCCTTTGGGCCAACTCTTGATATTGGGCAAAGAGGTCTTAGCATAAGGTTGTTCAGCAATTAAAGCGTACCCAAATAAACACGGGTAAAAAGTCACTACCGTAATCCAGCTTCTAACACATCAGTCTCACTACTTCTTTTTCCCAAAATAAAATAAACAAACAAACCTATACGCTTTGGTATAATTTCCAAATATAAATAAAATGACACCATAACTAAAGGCAAGCATCGTATCACTCCAATGCCTCGCCATTGTCTTGATCTTGGTCTCCCATCCATACCTTTTGGCAATCCATCGGTACATTGGATAAGGCACCATATAAAAAGACAGCATAAAGTACAAGAACACGAGCGGGTGAAACGAAAACAAGGCTGATTCAGGTACTGAGGCTGGATCTGATAATGCTAATGGGTTCGGTCCTTCTACCCTTGTCGTATACAAGGTCATAATTTACAAGAATTTTATATAAAAAAAAAAAGGAGAGAGAGAGAGAGAGAGAAAGAGAAACAGGAAAAAGAAGTGAAGGGTTTTTCTTATTTATTTTTTTAAATGATGATGATTCATTTCAAGGCCCGCTTACGAGGCCCTAAAATTGTTGTTTGTCGTTTTTTAGTTGATGTGTATCGAATCACGAAGCGGAAGAAAAAAAAGACAGGTCCATGTCTTCCCCCACTCTCCTGAACAGGCAACGTGACTTCTTCTTTTTGCAGTATGGGAGGTTAACGTTTTAGTATATGCGGTACTTTGTTCTTTGGATTCAAATGAACAAAATGGTAGTAATGAAGGTCAGGCATTGAGTTTTACCACCAATACAAGCTCTCTCTCTTGTTGTAATATTACATCTTGTGGCATGTTTTACAGTCTTTTCTTCTTCTTTTTTTATGATACAAATATGGCTTTCAATCATCCAAACAATATAATAAAACGCAAACCTTTTTTACTGTCAAAATGAAAACGTACTCGTATTTTAAAATCAACACCCGTCACCTCTAATTTAAAACACCGTAAACCCTTTTTTCATGCAACTCTGTCCAACGTCTGTATTACAAATGCACTATCAAACACACTTTTATAGCCTAACGGGTGTTCACTCTATAGACAATGAAGGTTTCATTCTGCACCACACCCCCCACGTCTCGTTTAGCTCTAAAAAAAAACAAGCACTGAGCGGGAACAACTCGCCTTCTTAACATTATTCATTTAGAGAATGAAACTTTTTTTTTTATAAATAAAAAAAGACGCTGTTGTGCATCGGATGAGTTAGCAGTTTGCCATATATATATATATATATATACAGAGTAGCTAACGTAGGCTCACTCATAGCTTAGATGCACACATTTTGAAGGGTCGTTGTCTGATAGAAGTAACGGGATGAATGGGAAGAGGCAACCATGCTCCCACTTAATTTGGGGGTGGGATGTATGTGTAACAGAAGCCATCTAATTTATTTTAGATAAGAAGGTTATGCAAAAAAAAAATGAAAGTAAATATATATATATATATATATATATAAAAACGATAAATATGTGTGTGTGGACAAAATAAATTAAATGGCCGCTTATGAAGCCATGGTGGGACTTTGATGCATAAGAACTAATAAATGCGCAGCATCTTCATCATCAGAAGACAAAGTAGCAGACAATTTCCGGTTATCATCGAGTATGTGATGATGCTGTAACCGTGTTTCGGATAGAGGAACGTGATGAACGGTAGCACGGGACGCGTTTTTCTTGATAAGTCTATCCATATCATTATGTTGTAGTGGTGGTGAAGTAGGATAAAAGCGATGATGTGATAATAGCAATTTACGACGTTTCTTGTCTAGCGTGGGTTTACCCGCTCCTGTTGTTGTTGTTGTTGTTGTAATCGAGGCGGTCGCTGTAGGTAACACCTTGTGTTGATACAGACTGGACTCCAATGTTCGTAGATCGACATTCTCGTAACCGTGTTCTCGTTTATAATTAGCCAGCGCTAATCGTGCTTTTAGACGATGAATCAACTATACACTCAGGCAAGCAGAGAAAGAAAAAAAAAAAGAGAAATATTAGGGTTTCTTTCAAGAAAAAAAAAAGGGGGGGAAGGTCAATAACGACATACGTTGGACATGTCGGCTGTTTGCATGGATTGAGACATTTCAATATATAAAAAGTTAAAAAAAAAAAAAATTCACACAAAAAAAAAAAAAAAAATTAATAAAAAATCAACTGGCTATTTATTATTGTACGCATAAAGTCGAAATTAACCAACAAGAAACAACCTTTTCGCGTTCGAAAAAAAAAAAAATATATAAAAATGTGAAATAGGGGCGGAGTTAATAAGAACCACTCAAGTTTGGCACCCACGAGGCTCAGAACCAACCAAAAGTTGAGGGGCGGAGTTGAAGACCAGTCCGGGTAAAGGGTAACTTTTGATTGGTGGAGATTTGAACCAACCTAGTCCCAGACAAGCCCTCTTTTAGATACACTCGCCCCTCACCCCCACCCCAAGCAAGCGGACCCAGCCGACCAGCCAGCCGATGGGGGGGGGGGGGAAGCTCAGCTCAGCGAAAGCAGTAAAACAGGAAAAAATTCAATACGAGCGGGGAGGGGGGCACGGTTGGGGAATGAACGTAAATCCTCCCTTTTTCTCTTTTCCTCACATTTAATTAGACATGGGATCTGATCGGTAAGTGCCATCCATCCATCCATCTATTCTCATTTACAGGATAACATTCACCAAAAAAAAAAAAAAAAAAAAAAAAAAAAAAAAATCAACGACCACCAAAAAAACGCACGACGAAAAAATAGATGCATAACGAAATGAATACGATTCCCGAATAACAACATTACATTGACACCCAATACAACAACATTCACTTTTTTTTTTTTTTCTTTTTTTTTTTTTTTTTTTTTGGTGTTTAGTTGTCTTGGGAAAAATAGTTTAAAAAAAGAAAAAAAAAAAAAAAAAAACTGACCCTGTTGTCATTGTAGTCTTTACAGTAAGGGCCGTGTTTTGGGCTTTGAACGTGCTATGCGTACCCAAAACCCCAACGTCTCTCTTATCCAAGTAGAGGGTGTTCAAACCACCAAGGACGCTCAATTCTACCTTGGTAAGCGTATTGCCTATGTCTACCGTGCTCAACGTGAGATCAACGGCTCTAAGCTCCGTGTCATCTGGGGTCGTATTGCTCGTACTCACGGTACCAACGGTGTCGTCAAGGCTCGTTTCAGAAAGAACTTGCCTCCCAAGGTCTTTGGTGCCTCTGTCCGCATCGTAAGTTTTCTTTTTTTTTTTCTTTTTTTTTTTTTTTGGTTTAACCTAATTTAAACTTTTTGTCATTGTAGATGCTTTATCCTTCCAACATTTAAAATCATATTCAGCCAAAAAAAAAAAAAGCATGGATTCTATTTTAACAGCAATGTGGAAATATTAAGAAATAATAATAAAAAAAAACAGTGATTTTTTTTTTACTATTTGGAGATAGAAAATACAACTATTTGTAGAGAAAAGAGAGAGAGAGAGATAAATACTTCTACTAGCAGAGAGAGATGAATTGGGAAAAAAGAAGTGACACGAAAAGTGTGATTGTATAAAAAAAAAGGGGGAGATAGGACTAAAAAAGGAAGGACAAAACATAATTCATGCGTGAGAAAAAAAATATCGGCCATGAGGAGATTACTTTTTGCAGGAGAGGCGTTAGGTTTCATTCCAGTCAAAGCAATGATATCACCCGCATTGACAGGCAGGAAACACAAACTGGCATTCAATCTTAACCTCCTGATGAGCGAGACAAAACCGCTGTTCAGCATTTAATAATTGGCAACCGTGGGAATCACTCCATGACATATAAATAGGGAACTTTTTTTTTTCTACCTTGTACATGTTTATTCCCTTTTCTCTTTAAATATTCTCCCGACTCTTTTTTTTAAATACAAATGGTAAATGAAATAAACCGTCTTTTTTCTTCCCTCACAACTAACCACACTCTTCTTAATAAAAGACTCCATCATTAAACCACGTTACCAATGGCCGCCCTGTCAACCCATATTCTGGCTTTGATCACCTCCGATTCACCGTCACCAATGCAAAGCAAGCCGCCTCTTACTATTGTACTCGATTAGGCTTTGAACATGTCGCCTACCGTGGCCTCGAAACAGGTTGCAGAGAAACAGCTGCTCATGTGGTCAAACAAGGCGATGCTATCTTTGTCTTTGAAAGTCCTATTCATCCTGATTCCATGCAAGACATGGCCGCCGAAATCGCTCGTCGTGGTGATGGTGTCAAGGATGTTGCCTTTACCGTCAAGGACTGTCGGGCCGTCTACACCGTAATGTCTATCCCCCCCCCACTTCTCATATAAATATATCTTATACTAAACATTTTTATCACTGATTAATTAGAAAGCCATCGCTAGAGGTGCAAAGTCCATCAAAGAACCAGAAGAGATCACAGATGAAGATGGTACCATCATTATGGCTACGTTAGCTACCGTAAGTTTTTAAATTTGACCAAAAAAGCCCATTGAGGTCATCGTTTTTTATTTTATTTTATTTTTTCTTATCTCTCTCTCTCTCTTTTTCTAACTTAGTACGGCGATGTTCAACACACATTGATTGAACGTAAAGATTACAAAGGTGTATTCTTGCCTGGTTATAAAGATACTTTAACTGCACTCCGATACAAGGATCCTCTCCAATCCCTCTTGTAAGTCTTTTTTTTTTCTGCTTATCCCAGTATGACTAATATATAACTCCTCCTCCTCCCAGACCTCATGTGCCACTTCAATTTATTGATCATGTTGTGGGTAACCAAGCTGATGGTGAAATGAACCCAATTGCCGACTTTTATGAAAAGGCCTTTGATTTCCATCGTTTCTGGTCTGTGGATGATAAACAGGTCTTTACCGAATACAGTGCACTTCGTTCTGTCGTCATGGCTGATCCTGAAGAACGTATCAAGGTGCCTATTAACGAACCTGCATTAGGTCGTAAGAAATCTCAGATTCAAGAATTTGTGGACTTTTATGGTACTTATCTTTTTTTTTTAAATGGTTATCCTCTTATCAAGACTAACCCTCCCCCCCCCCCTTTATTTTATATATATATATGTAACATGATAGGTGGAGCAGGTGTTCAACATATTGCTATTAATACCAATGACATCATTACGTCTGTTACGAATATGAAACAACGTGGTTGTGATTTCTTGACGATTCCTTCAAGTTACTATGATACGCTCCGAGCTGCGCTTGTCAACCATAACAAGGTTTCGAAACGACCTGTGATTGAAGACTTGGATGTATTGCAATCCTTAAATATCTTGGTCGATTACGATGAAAATGGTTATCTTTTACAAATCTTTACTAAACCTCTCGAGGACAGACCTACTTTATTTGTGGAGGTCATTCAACGTAACAACCATAATGGGTTTGGTGCTGGAAACTTTAAGAGTTTATTTGAGTCGCTTGAGATGGAACAGGATATTCGTGGTAACTTGACTGATATGGAACAACCTTCCTCTTAAAAAAAAACACATTTTATATATATATATCCCTCTTTCTTTTTTTTTTTTTTGTATACACACACACACATTTTCAAATAAAAAAAAAAAATTATTCATTTTATTATTATTCGAGCAAAAAAAAGACTAGGTCGCATAAGGCACTCTGTTTTGTAAGGCTCGGTTATCAACATACTCCAATTCAACAAACCTACAGACAATTTTTTTTTTTTTGTTGTTGTTGTTCAGTCTACGTGTGTGTAGTATACGATATATATAAAAAAAAAATTCCTTACCCAGTGAGTGAATTCTTAAACCTGCCTAAATGATCAGCCATTTGATTCACCTGTTCCTGAGGTACGGGTAAAGAAGTCGCTTCAATCACCCACATATCTGCATCTCCCACAAGCACTGCTGAAGATAAATCCACCTTTGTCTTGAGCTGTTTTTTTCAAATGAGTTTAAAAAAAAAAGGCACTTTCTACGTTCAATCTTTCTTTTAATCTTTTTTTTTAGCTTACCCTGTACAGTTGAGACACTGTGATACACAATGTCTTGTCATAGGCTAATAAATAACCTTTACGCACCACTTCAAATGAATACCTTTTTTTTTGGGGGGGAGATTGCATTAACATACAAGATAAAACTGTATCTTTTCTTTTTCTTTTTTTTTTTTCTTTTTTTTACCCGTAGCCTAAGGACTTCATGAAACGAAAGACATCGCCGGATAATTGAACGCGAGCATGAGGACGTACAGTGACTGCTCTAGCACGTTGAGGCTCTGGATTGCCTTGCATGCACAAATACCATTGTCGAAACCGAAAGCTCCTTTCCTTTTCATTGGCAATGCGAGACTGTACTCGTAATACGACATCGTCATTACGTGCAGGACCCACGGGTGTTTGAGCTACATTTGGATTAATGGTCTTTTTATCGTTGGTTGTGTGTGTGTATATAAGGGGGCTTACTGGAGGGTGTGAATACAATTTCATGCTCAAAGAGGTCGACTAAAGCATCGTTACCACAAATACCCACAAGACGTTGAATAAGTCTATCCTTTTGTTCAGGGCCAATGACAATGCCTTGTAAGCTACATTGATAATTAGACATTGCACAAAGGAAAAAAAAAAAAAGAAAAAAGAAAAGGGAAGGTGCGGAACAAAAAAGAGTCACATGAGGTGATTTGCATGTTTTTTTAAATACTCTTTTTACTCATGCAACACTAAAGAAACTGTCTTTCTTTTGAATAAGAAGAAGCTCTTTTTTTTTTTTTGGGCAGCAAGTTTTTGTGCAGTGCCAAAAAAAAAAACTACTCCAGTATGTACTTGCCCTGACGACCTTTTTTTTTTGGGGGGGGGGTATCTCCACCAAAAAACGATTGGCCCTCTCCCCCCAAGATTTTTTTTTAATTTTTTTTGTTGTTGTACAGCTAGGGCAAAAAAAAAAAAAAAAGAGAAAATCTTTCTTCCCTTCTTTTCAACCTTTTTTTTTTTAAAAAAAAAAAAAAAATGTCACAAGAAAAGATCAGTACATGGATTGATACACAATCTAAATCAGCCTATCCCATGTGGGCACTTTCAGCTATTTGTAAGAAGAGAAGTTGGAAGGGGGGAATGATTGAAAAATAACTGACGAAAAAAAGAAACAAAAAATTAGCCTTGGCAACATTACCGCTTGCAGTTAGAAAATCCCCTGGTGTTCCATCCATGTTTCAAACATTGGCATTTTCAGGTATCTTTGCAGGTGCTGGGTAAAGGATATTAGATTCATGTAAATGAAGTGCATCTAGTTCACTGATGATGATGATATATAGGTATGTGACAAGTACGGGTGATCTGGAAAATGGTGCTGGTATTGCCACAGGTAAAATTGGGGGGAGGGGGAGGGAGAGAACTTTTTTTTTTTTTTTTTTTTTTGCATGATGGATACTAAAAAATGAAGGGGGGGCGGGATGAAATCTAGCTTGGTGTTTATCCTGGTCCTTTTTAAACGCTAAATCTGCTATTAAATCAATGAGACCAGTACCTATTGCATTATTAGCTGCAGTCACGTTAAATACAGTCATCTATGGTAAAAAGACACTGCAAGTGAATGGATATATTTAGTTTAGATATATCAGCAGTCTGTGGACACATATATATATATATAAAAAAAAAAAAAAAAACCCTAAATTTTTATGTATTTATTTTCTTTCTTTTTTTTTTCTTTCCCTTTTTTTTTTTTCTTCTTTCTTTTTTTCAAATAAAAAACTAATTTCATAATTAAAATGGATGACCGAATAATGTACAAAAGATCACAAGCATTACGTGAATATGTTGCTTCATTTCATCTTACACTCATGGTAATAATAATAATAATAAAAAAAAAAGGGTAACTCGCCCTCTCTTGTTGAGGAGTTTGCTAATCAGTTTCATAGTTTGTGGGCCTCTTTGTAACTTCAATAGGTACTCTAAAAAGACACACACACACATACACACACACACACATACATACATACAAATCATTAACCTGGTGTAGGCGCATATCTGATCAACTCAAACACCAGTAGGACAATATCGATTCTATTATTAACAATAGGCATCATGATCACCACAACCAGTTTCATTGGTTGCTTTGGGGCACACTTGGAACATACGGGATTTCTCAACACTTATAGTAGTATCACTGCAATTGCACTGATCCTCGAACTAGGTAATAATATATATATATATATATATATATAAGTGATAAAACGAAAGCTCATCTTCTTTTCTGTACTAGTTGCAATGGGTCTTGCTTATACTCATACATCACAGGTAAGACAATTTTATTTTATCTCGAAAGTAAGGAGTATAAATAAATAAAAAAAAAAAAACTCCTCTATTATTATGCGGCAGTTGGATTATTATGGCAGTCTAGCATGGGACTTCTTTAAAGACAATGACTCGCAATTCCTTGTTGATCTGGAACAATCGTGAGTGATTGGGGAGGAAGGAGAAAATGAAGAGAAATGAAATTATTAATCACACACCTGTTTATTGTAGAGTGAAATGCTGCGGATATGGATCCGTATCCGATAGGGCTGTGCCAAAGACATGTTCCGTAACTTTAGGAGTTAATATCGGATGCAGGGAATCAATTATGAACAACGTGCAAGCACAACATCAGTGGATCACCATCATTATCCTCGTTCTATTGTCTGTTCAGGTAAACTTTTTATTTATTTATTTTTCTTTTCTGATTCATTACTGATAGACTTCCATAGTTTATAGCCTTACTGGTATCTGTCGTCTTGAGCTGTATCATGGATCGTGAGACAAGAGAAGAAGAAACCTACATGGCTCTATTGAGTCAAAATAACAATTGGTCCAACAATGGCGGTGAAAGTTCATTGGGTTACATCGGAAACAGTGGCTATTTTGGAAGAAATACTCGATCCAGTCAAAGATCTATTCCAAGGTATGGAAGCACACCATCAAAATAAATAAAAAATAAAAAAAAAATATTGGCGCGCAGCTTTTTTTTGTCGGCTGACAAAAAAAAATAAAATACCATTTTTTTTTTTTTTTTTCTTTCTTTCTTTTTTTTCTTTTTTTTTTTCCCTTCTTTTTTAAAAAAACCACACTTTTACATTATGCCTAATACAACGACGACGGGTGATATTCCACTACTTACAACACCGTTTCTACATTATATACCCACTTCACCTCCCTCACAAGAACTGGACTTTCATTTACCTTCTCGTACTCCACTGCATGGCCTCACTGTTTCTGAATGGGCAGGTTCAAAAACAAGGCTTGATTGTAGGTATCCCATAAAAAAAAAAATTAAAGAGAGAGAGAGAGAAAGCTATAATTAGACATAGTTGACCCAAATCATAATAGCCTTGACAACGAATAACATCTCACCCAGCATTACCATCACTACCACCAATAACACAACGGTCCCTATTACCTGCTCCAACATGAGTTCGACTAAACCCATCGTCCTTCTCGATGCCACAGAAGACAACTGGAAAGATGTGTACCGTAACATCAAATGCATGGACCAATTGTATGATGCTTCCTTTTATTCTTGGCTGAAATCAGAAGAAAACGTCCTCGTCACTGCCATGTATTTACATCGTATTGCCAACGAATACCCTCTCCTTCGCATCATTAATGCCCTCAAATGGCTTATCAGCGACTGGAGACTAGAGAGTATTAGTACCCTAGTCAGGCATGTGACCGTCGACTGGTGTGATGAAGCAGGTAATTATCATTTTTTTTCCCTTTTCCTCTTCCTCTTCCCCCCCCCCCCACACACACCCCCCTTTTATTAAGTAAAGTGACCCACTAAAACCCCCTCTACTCTTTTATTTAAAGGCGACCTACGGCGAGCTCATCTTTTACGTCACTTAACACAGAGTTGGGCAACCCAATATACAACTACACTCATCACCATGGTTCTCTCTTCAGCACCTTACACTACAGGCGACAGTTTTCAAAGAGAGAGGTTTCTTAGAGCCTTTACTAAAGAATGGGATTTTTCCAAACTATCCGAATTCTTCATGTATCTGCAAAGTCCCGCCAACATTGATTATAAAGTCAAATGTGTGATGCTTCAAGAAGCGGCTCGAAGAGAACGAGAAACCTTGGGTGCTAAACTTTTGCGTAAAAAACGTGTGGTAGTGATGGATGAATTGGATGAGGAACTACCAGTTGAAGGTTCTCAAGATCAAGATCATCATCATCATGAATCCGACGACGTGGTAGTACAAATGGAAGAGTCCGCTGCCACCACCGCTGCCACCACCACCACTGCTTGTACAAATCGAAGACATCATCGAAGAACTTCCAGTAATGATGTGAATGATATTAAAAGGCTAAGGTTATCTACGCCTGATCCAGATGAAGATCATCCTCACTCACTTAAATATCTGAATGAATTATCTCATCTTCACCTAAGCAATGTCGATGCTAGTGGAAGTAATAGTAGCAGTAGCTGTAGTAATAGTAGTAGTAGTGGTAGCAGCAGCAGTAGTAGTAGTAGTAGTAGTTGTGCTGCTGGTAGTAGTAGTAGCTCATCGACAACGGTGGTGATAGGTAGTAGAACAAGATCTGCTTCGATCGAATCGTGTGATGATCCCATGGAGACGGATTCGACGGTGAATAAAAAGAGAGCGATCACTGCCCATTTTACAGAAGAATAAAAAAAAAAGGGAAAAAAAAAAAGTAATAAAAAAAAAAAAAAAAAAAAAATCAAATTAGAATCTTATTGAATCGTTGGATAGCAATTAAAGCATGAACACACGATCGCCATTTAAATAAAGGGTCTCTCTGATGGTGTGTACCAAAATAAGTATCCATCTCCTTTTGGCTTACATACAAAATACAGAAAATTTAAATAAACCTTTTTTACTTTTTTGTTTTATAACCTTTTTTTTACCTGTCGGAAAGAGCCTTGTTTTCTTGGATTAAAAACTGCTTTTGGAAAATCAGGTCCAAGAGCTGGTCTTGGCGGGTATTTGCGCTGTCTTGTTGTCGTTGAATGAAATGTTGTAATTCTTCATTCTCCTTTCGAGCATGCATTAAATCGGTATTTGTTTCGTGTAAAGATTGAACCAGTGTTGCATTTTCTGCCTGTAAACGATAAACAAGGCTTTTCCAGTCCTAAAATAAATGAAGGGGGGGAAGGGAAGGGAAGGGAGGGGCAGTTTCAATAATCTATCTTTTTCCACCCGGGGTTATACAGATAATTTTTTTTTTTTGTACATTATTTTCTTGTGCTGACTAAATTAAAATGAGTAAAGCCAAAAATTAAATAAAAAAAAAACTCCCACCTACTACTTAAAAAAAAAAAAAATTCAGTAACCGACCTTGAGAGAGAGATAGACTTGTTGTTCCTCTTGTCCAATCTCGTCATACATTGTGCGTGGTGGGTTCGTGAATTTATCTAAACACAAGTCTTTGTCTTGACTTGTTACAGAAGCATGTGGCAAAGCGTTATTCAATTGTTGGCTCATGCGTCGCGTTATTTTCTAAATTTAAAAAAAAAAAAAAAAAAAAAAAAAGGAAGAAATAATAATAAAAAAAAAATATTTTTTTTTTCACTCTCAAATCTTTTTTGGACCACCACAAGCCCGAGTTTTCCCGCGTTTTTTTAGTGACGTTTTTTTCCGAAATTTTTTGTCCCAATTTTCCCCCTGATTTAAAAAAAAAGCTTCTTCCTCCTTTTCCCTTTTTCTTTTTTTTTATTTTTTGCTCTTTCCTTTTTATTTATTAAAAAAAATGTTCTCAGCTACCAAGGCCTCTTTGCGTACAACTCTTAACGGTAAAAAATCTTAATTTCTCACTCCACAAAAACCAAAAAAAAAAAGCCGTGTATATTCATCTTCTTTTTCTTTTAGTTGCCCGTCGTGCTTATTCCAACAACAGTGGTTACGACTCTACCTACAAGAACTTGTTGATCAATGCTGATACCAAGGTTATCTGTCAAGGTTTCACCGGTAAACAAGTAAGATTTCACGTGTAAAATAAAAAAAGACGGGAAAAAATGAAAAATTAATTTTTTTTTTATTTTATTTAGGGTACTTTCCACTCTCAACAAGCTATCGCTTACGGTACCAAGATGGTCGGTGGTGTTTCTCCCAAGAAGGCTGGTCAAACTCATCTCGGTCTTCCCGTTTTCGGTACAGTTCGTGAGGTAAATAAATAATTTATAGTGTGTGTGTGTGTGTGTGTGTATATATATATCTAACTGTGGGTTGTTAGGCTGCTCAAGAGACCAAGGCTGATGCCAGTGTCATTTACGTTCCTCCTCCCGGTGCTGCACAAGCCATTTTAGAAGCCATTGAAGCTGAGATTGGTCTTGTTGTTGCTATCACTGAAGGTATTCCTCAACATGACATGATCCGTGTCAAGCAAGCCTTGATGACCCAAAGCAAGACTCGTTTGGTGGGTCCTAATTGTCCCGGTATGATCTCTGCCGAACAATGTAAGATTGGTATTATGCCAGGTACTATCTTGAAGCGTGGTAAGGTGGGTATTGTCTCTCGTTCAGGTACTTTGACTTATGAAGCTGTTCAACAAACTACCGATGTTGATCTCGGTCAAACTTTATGTGTCGGTATTGGTGGTGACCCCTTGAACGGTACCAACTTTATTGATTGTCTCAAGGTCTTTTTGGAAGATGATAACACTGAAGGTATCATCATGATTGGTGAAATTGGTGGTACTGCTGAAGAAGAAGCTGCTGATTTCTTGACCCAATATAACTTGACCAGAGCTGTTCCTAAGCCTGTTGTCTCCTTCATTGCTGGTTTAACTGCTCCTCCTGGTCGTAGAATGGGTAAGTTCATTTAATGCGTTTGTCCTATATTTTTTTTTTTTACTTATTTTATATATAAAAAAGGTCATGCTGGTGCTATTATTTCCGGTGGTAAGGGTGGTGCTGGTGATAAGATTGCTGCTCTTGAACGTGCTGGTGTCTTTGTCACTCCCTCTCCTGCCAAGTTGGGTGTCAGCTTAAAGCAAGCTATGCAAGAAGCTGGTTTGGTTTAAATCTTTTTTTTTTCTCGTGCAATTATATAAAAAAAAACTCTGTATAAAATATATAAACAACCCTTTTTTTTAATTTAATATTATTATTATTATTTAAATATATATATGCCCCTCCTCCCCCTCCCCCTTTCATCCCATCCTTATCAGTAAAACTTAGAGTAGCGTTTTGCGGCTAAAAAAAAGGAATCAAGATTACAAACAATTAAAACTAAAATTATTTTTCCCTCATTAAAAAAATACGCGTGCATAAACCAACGTGAGAAAAAATATTAAACTTTTGAAAGTGTGTATCATTGGACGACAGCCATAACATGGAACCTCGTTTTATATTCTATTGTTGTTGGCTATGATTTCTAATAAGCAAGCTGCGTTCAATTAGCTTTCATAAACGATTGTTCACGGGCTCTCTCTCTTTCTCTCTCTCTCTCTCTCAAAAACTACATGTAAGACACGCGTTTTTATCGTCGTACAAAGTAGACTAATTTGACATTCAGTCAATACAGTCAGGAACAAATCAAACTAAATTTTCCCTTCTTTCACCCAAACGTGACCGACCGTGGGCCAAACAACAACGGGGGGAAGGGTATGTTTTTTTGTGGTTATTTAAAACGACTATGAAGTTGCATCACCATCTCAACCAAAAAAAAAAAAAAAAAAAATTTTAAGGAATCGAAATAAAGAGACCGTGGGTAGAACTGAACTGACTTTTTTTGCCAGTAGGTAGCACTTCATTTAACAAAACCTATATAAGTGGTAATAATTTAAGACCCAAAAAAAAAAAACTTGATTTTCCCTTTCTCACCCAAAACCCTCTTATCTTAGTATACAGTCTTTAAAAAAAAAAAAAACGGTCTTCGAAACAAGTTTACTCTTTTACGTCAAAATGATATCATGATTTTTTTGCTTCTCAGTAACCAATCATATTAAACTGCGTTTCAATTTAACTCATATATAAATACAAAGCCTTTTGGATGCGATGAACAAACACCCCTTTGCTTCTGGTTGACATTCCCTCCAGCTCTAACTGATTATACCTTTTGGTCTCTCAACAGTTTGGCACAACTGTTTGTGTCTGTAAATCCAAAAAAAAAATTAAGTGGAACAACTGCTGTCACACGGAATGTATTTTGACAAGAAATACTTCCGTTCAAGGCAGATCATGGTACATATCCCCCACTTGTTTTTCAATTATTGTAACTAAGTGTAAACAACAGACAAAAAGTACTGTTTTCAAAGACTTGGTCAATTGGCTCAGCTCTCCGTTTATTCCAATCGACAAACTTCACCATTCATTCAAAATGGAATCACATGAACATGAATGGCG